>NC_047109.1:86456733-86756733 GCF_902500255.1 Thalassophryne amazonica
TGCATCCCAGAAGCACATGGTCTGTAATGACAAAGTTGATGGTTGCCCCATAAATATGTGAAAAGGCAAAGAAAAAAGAAAAACTCTAACCTAATTGAAACATAAAAACAGCATAGCACAACATGAACACTACATGTACAGTAATGTTGTAGGCGCCATAGAAATGCAATGGATAACAAAAGTATGTCAAAGTCTGAAATGGCAAAAAAGGAACTTTCAAACACCTTGAAAATCCTGCCAAGGTTAAAACAAGACCAGAACACTAACAAATATCTCACAAATTTTCTAACATGTGGAAAAGGTTTCAAACTGTGACCTTCTGGGATAGATATCAACAAAAGTGAGAGCGGACTTTAAGGTACACGTCTTCAGATGATTTGCAGCAGAACCTTAAAGAACACTCAGGAGACCACAAACACCCACCGAGACTAAACACTGTTTTGCACGAGAGAGAGAGAGAGAGAGAGAGAGAGAGAGAGAGAGAGAGAGAGAGAGAGAGAGAGAGAGAGAGGTGGGGGGAAGAAAAACAGTAAAATAAACTACACTGACTGTCAGTTTGTCCAGTTTCTCTCTTTGTCAGTGTCTCTGGCTATCAGTCTCTGTCATGTTAGGCATTTGTCAGTTTGTTGGGTTTTCTGTCACTTTGTAGGTCTGTCAGATTGTGACATCATCCGTTTGGAAGATGGTGTGTTTTTCTGTCACTTTCTCTTTGTGGAGTTAATCAATCAAATCTAGACTTGCATTTCCCATTCTCGCAGACTGTAGCTGAACTTTTACGGTGCATCAGGAAAGTATTCACAGCACTTCACTTTTTACACCTTTTGTTATGTTACAACCTTATTCCAAAATGGATGAAATTCTTTTTTTTTTTTTTTTTTACTCAAATTTCTACACACAATACCCCATAATGACAATGGGGAAAAAAGTTTTGTTGAGAGTTTTGCAAATTCATTAAAAATAAAAAACAAGAAATCAATGTGCATACGAGGTCTGTTAGAAAAGTATCGGACCATTTTATTTTTTGCAAAAACCTGATGGATTTGAATCACGTGTGCTTACATCAGCCAACCTTGAACCTTCGTGAGCATGCGTGATCTTTTTCACGCCTGTCAATTGCGTCATTTGCTGGTAAGCAGCCTTTGTGTGAGTGTAGTGTGCTCGGCGGATTTTCATTGCAAGGAAAAAAATGGAACAGCTGGAGCAGTGCTACTGCATCAAATTTTGCCAGAAACTGGGCGACAGCCAGGTGGAAGCCATTCGAATGATTCAGACGGCTTTCGGTGACAATCCTATGGGCATCACACAGATTAAAGTCGTGGTCACAACCCACCGTACTTGCACGTGCGTGCAGGTTTTCAGTGACTTTTCAGTCGTGTGACTATCCAAGAAATTATGATAGAGGTGGGCATGTCACAGCATGTCCTGTGGGACTTCAACACGAAGGTGCTTTTGCTCTGCCGTCAGCAGCTTCAGCACAAATTTCACCACCACTCTTTTCATGGCCAAATCTTCTGTCACAGTGGAATGTGCCGAAAAAGTGTTGATGTCCACCTCTTCATCAGTTTTCGGATAGTCACACAATGGTTCCGCATCACCACAGCGTTCACTTTGGAAATGATCTGGTCATTTCAGCATGTTGATGGCCAACCAGAGCGCGGCTCGCTCTCCACTGTTGTGCAGATGTCTTTAAACCGGTTGTACCGCTCCTTAATCTGTGTGACACCCATAGGATCGTCAACGAAAGCCGTCTGAATCTTCCGAATGGTTTCCACCTGGCTGTTGCCCAGTTTCTGGCAAAATTTGATGCGGCGCTGCTCCAGTCGTTCCGTCTTTTTCCTTGCAATGAAAATCCGCAGTGCGCACTACACATGTCCTCACACAAAGGCCGCTTACCAACAAATGACGCAATCGACAGGCGTGATAAAGTTTGCGCATGCGCACGCAGGTTCAAGGTTGGCTGATGTAAGCACACGTGATTCAAATCCACCAGGTTTTTGCAAAAAATAAAAAGGTCCGATACTATTCTAACAGTCCTCGTAAGTATTCACACCCTTTGCCATGAAGTTCAAAATTGAGCTCATATGCATCACGATTCCACTGATCATCCTTGAGATGTTTCTACAGCTTAATTGGAGTCCACCTGTGGTAAATTCAGTTGATTGGACATGATTTGGAAAGGCACACCCTTGTGCATATATAAGACAACGGTTTATCTTTCAGCAGGACAATGACCCTAAGCACACAGCCAAGATATCAAAGGAGTGGCTTCAGAGCCATTCTGCGAATGTCCTTGAGTGGCCCAACCAGAGCTCAGACCTGAATCCAATTGAACATCTCTGGAAAGATCTGAAAATTCAATCCATCCAACCTGATGGAGCATGAGAGGTGCTGCAAAGAGGAATGGGCAAAACCGCCAAAAGATAGATGCGCCAAGCTTGAGGCATCATATTCAAGGAGTCTTCAGGCTGTAATTGCTCCCAAAGCTGCATCAACAAAGTATTGAGCAAAGGGTGTGAATACTTATCATACTCTAATTAAAGATGATGTGATTTCTTAGTTTTTTTTTATTTTTAATTAATTTCCAAAAAAAAAAAAAAAACTTTTTTCATGTTGTCATTATGGGGTGTGGTGAGTAGAGGTTTGAGAGAAAAAAAAATTAATTTACTCCATTTTGGGATAACGCTGTAACATAACCAAATGTGGAAAACGTGTAGCGCTGTGAATACTTTCTGGATGCACTGGAAGACTTCTTTTCAAGAAAATCTTCCTCTTTACCACTTCGCATAACTACTGATACAAAATGCAAAACCTTCCTCTACACAATTTCTCCAATTGCAGCCACAGAAGCCTAAGCCTTCTTCAGAGTTGTCTGCATGTCTCCTTCTTAGACGGTCACTCAGTTTTTTGAGGATTACCTCATTGAGGCAGATTTGCTATACAGTACCATACTGTTTATATTTCATAAAGACTAATGTACTCGTAAATTCCATGGCATATACAGTGACTTTGAAATGTTCATGTATCCATCCACTGACTTCTGTAAAGAAAACTGACTCTCCATGTAATGTGGAGTTGCGTAGGAAGGGCATCCAGCGTAAAATGTGTCAATTCAACATGCAGGTCATCACTGGATCTGCTGTGGCGACCCTGAGTGAAAACAAGGGAGCAGCAAAGGGGGCTTATTTACACTAAATGGTGCATTTACTTATGCAACCCAACATTATGGCTTTTAGATTTTTATTTTATTTATGTCATGTTGTAGAGGTTAATTTCGTGAGTTTAAAATGCATCTTTTTTCCCTTTTTTAATGCAGAAGCCTTAATAAAGATGAATTTTGAAGCAGCTCAAAATAAGAGGGGTGGATTCAGATTTTTTCCAACTTAAAAAAATGTAAGAGAATTATGTCTCTTTTATTGTGCTTTGAAACATATTTAATTGTTTGATGAATTTATTCATTTTTTTATGTTTTTCATTTATTATTATTAATGGGTACCTATTAGATTACTTCAAGTGCGCGTGGAAGTATACACTCTCAGAGTGTCATGCTCACGTTCACATTGGTGGCATGCAAAAAATACACAAAAAGTACTAAACATTTGTTCTAAATGTTGGCATACAACCTCCATATTGAGCGCTTGCAGAGGAAGGCATGGGCCATCTGCAAGGACAACAGCCACCCGGGACATTCCTTGGTTGTTGCTCTGCTGTCCGGGAAGAGGTACCACACAATAAGGACACAGACAAATAGGCTCTTAACCCCCCTCTTAACCCAGCTCTTAACCCTCCGGCGCCATCGTATACGATGGCTGAGACCAAGTTTTACTAAATTATAAATAACTTTTTAATGATATGAGATAGAAACTTACTTTTTTTGCTGAAAAGTTAACTCCACGGGCTTTCGAACCAGCCGTCCACCATCTTTGTACTCCTCATAGAAGCTGTGTGATGACGTGCGCAATGTGAGTGTCCAATTGGAATTGGTTCACATGGTTTTCCAATATCCAATCGTAGGGCAGAGCAGTCTCACATGGTATCCCAAAGATCGTTTGTAGAAAGAATGTCTTACTCTCTGGCATGTGAATTCTGTTTGAAAAGCCCCCTGGCTGCTGGCTCCATGCGTAAAAGCGCAGCGTTGCGCACATGAATGAAGGTGATCAGCATAATGCCGCATTCACACCGGGCAAGACGCGAGTAACAGCAGCGACAGGTTGCCATGTAATCCCTATGGAAGGACGCGTTTTGGCGCCAAGCCACGCAGCGCGAAGCAATGGACATGAAGGAAGCGCTTTTAAGCGATTTTGAGCGATTGGCGTTTGTGGCGCGATATTGCGTCGCGTCACGTTGTGTTGCCCTCCTCCCCAAGTTGAAAAATCTGAACTTTTTCGTCTTGTTGCGCCACAATGACCAATCAGGGACTGAATATATAGCGACGTGTAGATGTCTGGAGTTTGTCTGAGTTGGATGTGAACATGTCCTGTCTCTGGTAGCAGCCTGTGAGCAGGACGTTTGTCCCTTTTGTCCTTTATTTCACAATTATGACAGAGGTTTGGAGCCCCGCAGCAGGGGGAGCGGAGGTTTTTTTTTTTTTTTACATGTGCGCGCGAGCGAATCGTCCTTGAAGATTATTTTATTAATTAACTACACAGATGTATAATAAAGCAAATAGTGACTGGCTTCTAAACACAATTATGACAGAGTTTTTTGGGGAAGAGCGAGGAGCAACCCCACAGCAAGCAGCAGAGGTTTTTTGTTACGTGCGCGTGCGAGCGAATCGTCCCTGAAGATTATTTTATTTATTATCTACACAGATGTATAATAAAGCAAATGGTGACTGGTTTGTAAACACAATTATGACAGAGTTTTTGGAGCGAGCAGCAGCCCCGCAGCAGGGGGAGCGGAGGTTGTTTTTTTTTAATTGTTTACATGTGCGCGCGTGAATGGGACAGGAGGTCCTTAAACTGGGTCTTGCAGAGGCAGAAGGACCGCTGAAAGCTGCCGTCATCCAGACGCAGCTCCTGCAGCAAATAATGAAACTCCCCGAATTGGGAATGTCTCATGACTTTTGTCAGCTTTCCACAACAACTCACTCCGTGTGATCAAGGTCATGTTAAGTTGACTGACAGCCGGAGCTGGCAAGCGGAATGGAAGCTCCTCCTATTTGATGATGCACTGGGGTGAATTTTCGCAGCGAAAGCAGAGCGACACACTGGGCGATGGTGACGCGTCCGTCGCCACACGACCAACGCAAATTTGTGGCGTCTGGTCGCGCCCGGTGTGAACGCGGCATAAGAAGGCCGCATACAACCTCACATGGTCTAACAAAGAGTGTCACTGGCAAAATGACTCACTACTTGGCAAGAAATATTGTTTAATAAGCCTCTCTCACTCTCGCTCGTTAAGTGCCATTTACGCATATAAATGAAAGGGGGGCTGTTAACAGGGCCTCAAACTGTGAAGAGAGGCTGTTTACAGTGCAGGAACACATTACGAGAGATTCAAACTTCAGGAAAGAAAAAAATTTGTGTTATAAGCCTTTGTGTAATAGGAGACAGAAATTGCTTTGAGACGTGGCATAAAGACAAACAAAATGCATAGACCATTTTGTATATATTGTTCAAAATGTGCATTTGTGTTTACTGGTAGAACATTTATTTTGTACATTCTGTTCTACAATACCCCAAATTGCCTTTATAAAGTGCCAAAATAGTTGTTTGTTATACACTCAACAAAAATATAAATGCAACACTTTTGGTTTTGCTCCCATTTTGTATGAGATGAACTCAAAGATCTAAAACTTTTTCCACATACACAATATCACCATTTCCCTCAAATATTGTTCACAAACCAGTCTAAATCTGTGATAGTGAGCACTTCTCCTTTGCTGAGATAATCCATCCCACCTCACAGGTGTGCCATATCAAGATGCTGATTAGACACCATGATTAGTGCACAGGTGTGCCTTAGACTGTCCACAATAAAAGGCCACTCTGAAAGGTGCAGTTTTGTTTTATTGGGGGGGGATACCAGTCAGTATCTGTTGTGACCACCATTTGCCTCATGCAGTGCAACACATCTCCTTCGCATAGAGTTGATCAGGTTGTCAATTGTGGCCTGTGGAATGTTGGTCCACTCCTCTTCAATGGCTGTGCGAAGTTGCTGGATATTGGCAGGAACTGGTACACGCTGTCGTATACGCCGGTTCAGAGCATCCCAAAAAGAGACATACTACTTGATTGTGGGATACAGGTTGAGCTTTAAACAGCAATAATAAAACATTTATGCCAGGCGAGTGAACTGTCCAAAAAATGCCTTCGGACCCCAGAGGGTTAACCCAGAGCTCAAGCCTCCATCACCTCACCCCGTTTCCCTACCGAAAAACACAAACACAGACATTCAGTAATGGATATCAACATGTGCGACAAGTAATACAGTCTGTTTCCATATCTAAAGCCATCCTTCCTCACTAAGCATTAAGCACCTTAAAAAAATTAAGCACCTTTTTTGTTGTTGTTGTTGTTTTGGTATTTTAAGAAGGTCTTGCCATCCTGTGAAGCTGCTTGTTGTTGTTGGTGTTGTTGTTGTTTTTGTTTTGTTTTTAAGCTGCTGCTGTGTTGTTTTTTGTGTATAGCTGTTTGGAAAGTGTCACCACAATTACATTGCAAAATCTATTCCGTTCTATTCTATTCAATTTGTGAATTAATCAAAGATGATATTCATCTGTCATTGTTAGGATCCCTGCAACGTGTCGGTAACAGTTGTGTAGACAAATCACATACACAGATGTCCACGCCCCCTCAGAGGGGCATAATAACATGCACTGCATGCACCTGAGCGGGAGCAGCAAAGACACAAAAGGACACAGGTGCACCACAAAGAAGGGGAAGCACAGATGTCCAAGCGCACGCACACACACTCATACACACACACGCACATAAAAGTAATGTCGCGTTGTGAGCAGGATGTCGTGTATCCCTCTAGTGGTGCAAATCATGAGGTCTATTTCATCTGCAGCAGAATATAGGCTGATTAGCTTTTAGGGAGCAAACCAAGGGAGGAGAGAGGGCTGCAGAGGGGAGAGAGGAGGATTTTCAGATATGTGCAATGAATTCTATTGGCATGCATTCAAACCGCTAACCTCAACTCAGAGGAAGTCTGAGGCATATGTGCATTAACACAAAGCAAAAACGCACACTCACAGTGTACATTAGTATGAGTGACAGCGTTGCAGTTTCATTAATAGTGCACCTTAATGATCCCTATCTTCCACCGTGCTTCTGCCTCCAACACCGTTTCTCTTTTGGCTGCAGGAGTATGACGGTTCACACCAGGACATGCGGCTGCACCGTCCATATATCAAAGCCATATCTGAACACTTTACTGGCGAGTGACTAATTGGTCGTGGCCTGACATCAGCTCCACATCCAGCACAAGTTTGTCAGTTCTGACAGGCTGCAGTACAACCCTCACCCCGTATTTTACCCTCCACGTCTCCACGCCTCCACTCCTCCCCGCGATAGTCTGAACAGACTCATAATCACAGCTGAGGTGATTGTGCTCCTGTTCTTCTCAGGAGCTTCCAACCACCTTATTATTTCTCTTTTTGCACCGATGGCGCTTGAGCATGAAACAATAACTAAGTATAAATCATGCTTTCTCTTACTCAGTCACTCACATAGGTCTTCGCCCTCTTGCATTTGTTCTCTTTCTTGCTCTGCACCTTAAACAAACACAGGTCTAATAAATTGGTACTGCACTGGTAATTGCATAGAAGCTACTGGTAAATTTCACTTCCATTTACATTTAGATTACAGAATATTTCACTCCTATCAATCTGCGGCGCAACACCAATGCATGCATGGCTCTGCCCATATGCATGCAGAACCATTGGTGGCATTTTTATGTACTCACTGGTGCATGCAGGCGCAGTGTGCACGAGCACACTGCCAGCCCATGTGGTGTATACTTGCACACAAACACACTAGGCAATAAATCTCTGTTCACCTGCACACACGGACCAGTGCACACATTAGGACGGTAAATCATAATTTTTGCTGCAGACATATTTATGTGAAAACGCAGAGGCATGTAGTTGATGGGCTGAGTCTGTGTGTTATTTAAAGGGGTCATATAGTGAAAAATCTTTTTTTAATCTACCTTTAACAGTTACACATGGTAGGAATTTCCTGACAAACATCATCAAAGAGCCACAATTTTCTGCCTGTGCATGTGAAAACTCTGTTATAAGTCCAATTTAGGCCTGAAATACCTCACTTTAAAAATATGATACTCATGTTACAGCCATCCATATCTGGAGTCTGTGAAAACTCTGTGTGGAATCATGAACAGCTTGTATGTACAAAGACAGAAATATGCATATACATGCTCTTCACCAGAGTTATAAAGCCATGTATATGAGTGGTTCTCCTTCGTATGTCACAGTCATCACGGACGTGGGGATACATGCACGGGCTTGCTGTCCATTCCCATCTTTTGCCATGAATGGATGTAGAGACACCCTAAAATAATCATTTTCACATGTAACCAGTCTGTGCGCCCTACTCGATGGGTGTAAAATGAGTGCTACAAATGATTTTGTGTTGTGTCTAAGTTGGATTTGCCTTTGAGAGGGGACATAAGCTGGTTGTAAAGAGGTTAGATTTAAGGTTTATTTATGCTCCACTTATGTATGTACATCTTCGTCTTTGTCTTTCGGCTGTTCCCGTTAGGGGTCGCCACAGCAGATCAAACGTTTCCATCTCACCCTGTCCTCTGTATCTTCCTCTGTCACACCAACCACCTGCATGTCCTCTCTTAGCACATCCATAAACCTCCTCTTTGATCTCCCTCTTCTCCTCCTGCCTGGTGGCTCCATCCTCAGCATCCTTCTCCCTATATACCCTGGGTCCCTCCTCTGCACATGTCCAAACCATCTCAATCTCGCCTCTCTGACTTTGTCTCCAAACCGTCCCACCTGAGCTGTCCCTCTGATATGTTCATTCCTAATCTTGTCCATTCTTGTCACTCCAAAAAGAGAATCTCAACATCTTCAGCTCTGCCACCTCCAGCTCTGCCTCCTGTCTTTTTGTTAGTGCCACTGTCTCTAAACCAACATAGCTGGTCTCACTACTGTCTTGTAAACTTTGCCCTTCACTCTTGCTGATATTCTTCGGTCACAAATCACTCCTGCCACCTTTCTCCACCCACTCCACCCTGCCTGCACTCTCTTCTTCACCTCTCTACCACACTCTCCATTACTTTGAACAGTTGACCCCAAATATTTAAACTCATCTACTTTCACCACTTCTACTCCTTGTAACTGCACTATTCCACTGGGCTCCCTCTCATTTACACACATGTACTCAGTCTTGCTTCTACTGACTTTCATTCCCCTTCTCTCCAAAGCATATCTCCACTTCTCCAGACTAGACTCAACTTGCTCTCTACTCTCACTACAGATCACAATGTCATCTGCAAACATCATAGTCCATGGGGACTCCTGTCTGATCTCATCTGTCAACCTGTCCATCACCACTGCAAACAAGAAAGGACTCAGAGCTGATCCTTGGTGTAATCCCACCTCCACCTTGAATGAGTCTGTCATTCCGACTGCGCATCTCACCGCTGTCACACTATTCTTGTACATGTCCTGCACTACCCTAACATACTTCTCTGCCACTCCAGACTTCCTCATACAATGCCACAACTCTTCTCTTGGCACCCTATCATAAGCTTTTTCTAAGTCCACAAACACACAATGTAACTCTTTCTGTCCTTCTCTGTACTTTTCCAACAGTATTCTCAGAGCAAACATTGCATCTGTAGTGCTCTTTCTCGGCATGAAACCATATTGCTGCTCACAGATCTTCACCTGTTTTCTAAGCTTCTACTACTCTTTCCCATAACTTCATGCTGTGGCTGATCAGCTTTATGCCTCTGTAGTTACTGCAGCTCTGCACATCACGCTTGTTCTTGAAAATAGGAACCAGCACACTTCATCTCAACTCCTCAGGCATCCTCTCACTTTCCAAGATTTTATTAAACAATCTGGTTAGAAACTCTACTGCCATCTCTCCTAGACATTTCCATGCCTCCATTGGAATGTCATCTGGACCAACTGCCTTTCCACTCTTCATCCTCTTCATAGCAGCCCTCACTTCTTCCTTCCTTGCTAATCTCTTTTACTTCCTGATTTACTCTCACCACATCATCCAGCCTTTTCTCTCGCTCATTTTCTTTATTCATCAACTCTTCAAAATATTCCCTCCACCTTCTCAGCACACACCCCTCACTTGTCAGCACATTACCATGTGCATCTTTTACCTCCCTAACCTGCTGCACATCCTTTCCAGCTCTGTCCCTTTGTCTGGCCAATCGGTACAAGTCCTTTTCTCCTTCCTTACTATTGATCTTCTTGTACAGCTCGCAATATGCCTTTTCCTTTGCTTTTGCCACTTCTCTTCTCGCCTTACGCCGCATCTCCTTGTACTCCTGTCTACTTTCTTCATCTCTCCGACTATCCCAAAACTTTTTCGCCAACCTCTTTCTCCTTATGCTTTCCTGGACCTCTTCATTCCACCACCAAGTCTCCTTGTCTTCCTTCCACTGTCCAGATGTCATACCCAGTACTGCCCTAGCTGTCTCCCTCACCACATCTGCAGTACTCTTCCAATTGTCCAAAATTGCTTCCCCTCCAACTAGTGCTTCTCTCACCTGCTCGCTAAATTTCACACAACAGTCTTCCTCCTTCAGCTTCCACCATCTGATCCTTTATTGAGCTCTCACTCTCTTCTTCTTCTTTACCTCTAAAGTCATCCTACAAACAACCATCCTATGCTGTCTAGTGACACTCTCTCCTGCTACCACCTTACAGTCTGTGATTTCTTTTAGCTTGCATCTCCTATAAAGAATGTAGTCCACCTGTGTGCACCTTCCTCCACTCTTATATGTTACCCTGTGCTCCTCCCTTTTCTTAAAGTAGGTATTCACCACAGCCATTTCCATCCTTTTTGCAAAATCAACTACCATCTGTCCTTCCCCATTCCTATCCTTGATACCATATCTACCCATTACTTCCTCATCACCCCTGTTCCCTTCACCAACATGCCCATTGAAGTCTGCTCCTATCACCACTCTTTCATGCTTGGGCACACTCTCCACCACCTCATCTAACACACTCCAGAAATCTTCTTTCTCCTTCATCTCACAACCTACCTGTGGGGCATATGCACTGATGATATTCATCATCACCCCTTCAATTTCCAACTTCACACTCATCACCCTGTCAGACACTCTCTTAACCTCCAACACACTTTTAACATACTCTTCCTTTAAAATGACCCCAACACCATTTCTCTTCCTGTCCTCACCATGGTACAACATCTTGTACCCACCGCTGATGCTCCTGCTCTTACTTCCCTTCCACTTGGTCTCTTGCACACACAATATGTCTACCTTTCTCCTCTCCATCATATCAGCCAGCTCTCTCCCTTTACCAGTCATACTACCAACATTCAAAGTCCCCACTCTCATTTCCACCCTTCTAGTTTTCTTCTTCTCCCGCTGTTCGTGGCAACGTTTTCCTCCTCTTCTTCGTCGTCTTCGCCCAGCAGGAGCCCAATTTCCACCGGCACCCTGTTGGGCAATAGCACCGGTGGCGGACGTTGTTAACCCGGCCGCGACCGATCCGGTATGGGAATTCGATTCTGAGTCTGCATAGTTGAGTTGGCTTGTTTTACGCTGGATGCCCTTCCTGATGCAACCCTCCTCATTTATCCGGGCTTGGGACCGGCACTCAGAATGTACTGGCTGCACACCCCATGTGGCTGAGTTATGTACGTACATCTATCCTTACATAAATATCTCCTCCCACATATGTCACATCCTTTATGCTGTAATGGATTATTATTAACACAAACACTAGATGGAACTGCAGACCCTCTTGAAAGTTTTGAGGAAGCCATATTATTGGTGGTCTGGGCAAGCATTAAGTACTTCCCAACAAGCTTGAGTACAGTATATAAAACTCTCATCACAATATTCCACCACTGATTATTTTCTGTTTTTTTGCTTTTAGGCTGTGTCTTGCTTGAACTTCTACCTTCAGGATTACCACCAGCTTTCAGAAACCACACACAAATACAAATGAAATGTATGCAGAATGTGGACATAAGGCTCCCTATGTTTCCATATTTAACGTTGAGTGCAAATCAATCAATCAATCAATCAATTTTTTTTTATATAGCGCCAAATCACAACAAACAGTTGCCCCAAGGCGCTTTATATTGTAAGGCAAGGCCATACAATAATGATGTAAAACCCCAACGGTCAAAACGACCCCCTGTGAGCAAGCACTTGGCTACAGTGGGAAGGAAAAACTCCCTTTTAACAGGAAGAAACCTCCAGCAGAACCAGGCTCAGGGAGGGGCAGTCTTCTGCTGGGACTGGTTGGGGCTGAGGGAGAGAACCAGGAAAAAGACATGCTGTGGAGGGGAGCAGAGATCGATCACTAATGATTAAATGCAGAGTGGTGCATACAGAGCAAAAAGAGAAAGAAACAGTGCATCATGGGAACCCCCCAGCAGTCTACGTCTATAGCAGCATAACTAAGGGATGGTTCAGGGTCACCTGATCCAGCCCTAACTATAAGCTTTAGCAAAAAGGAAAGTTTTAAGCCTAATCTTAAAAGTAGAGAGGGTGTCTGTCTCCCTGATCTGAATTGGGAGCTGGTTCCACAGGAGAGGAGCCTGAAAGCTGAAGGCTCTGCCTCCCATTCTACTCTTACAAACCCTAGGAACTACAAGTAAGCCTGCAGTCTGAGAGCGAAGCGCTCTATTGGGGTGATATGGTACTACGAGGTCCCTAAGATAAGATGGGACCTGATTATTCAAAACCTTATAAGTAAGAAGAAGAATTTTAAATTCTATTCTAGAATTAACAGGAAGCCAATGAAGAGAGGCCAATATGGGTGAGATATGCTCTCTCCTTCTAGTCCCCGTCAGCACTCTAGCTGCAGCATTTTGAATTAACTGAAGGCTTTTTAGGGAACTTTTAGGACAACCTGATAATAATGAATTACAATAGTCCAGCCTAGAGGAAATAAATGCATGAATTAGTTTTTCAGCATCACTCTGAGACAAGACCTTTCTGATTTTAGAGATATTGCGTAAATGCAAAAAAGCAGTCCTACATATTTGTTTAATATGCGCTTTGAATGACATATCCTGATAAAAAATGACTCCAAGATTTCTCACAGTATTACTAGAGGTCAGGGTAATGCCATCCAGAGTAAGGATCTGGTTAGACACCATGTTTCTAAGATTTGTGGGGCCAAGTACAATAACTTCAGTTTTATCTGAGTTTAAAAGCAGGAAATTAGAGGTCATCCATGTCTTTATGTCTGTAAGACAATCCTGCAGTTTAGCTAATTGGTGTGTGTCCTCTGGCTTCATGGATAGATAAAGCTGGGTATCATCTGCGTAACAATGAAAATTTAAGCAATACCGTCTAATAATACTGCCTAAGGGAAGCATATATAAAGTGAATAAAATTGGTCCTAGCACAGAACCTTGTGGAACTCCATAATTAACTTTAGTCTGTGAAGAAGATTCCCCATTTACATGAACAAATTGTAATCTATTAGACAAATATGATTCAAACCACCGCAGCGCAGTGCCTTTAATACCTATGGCATGCTCTAATCTCTGTAATAAAATTTTATGGTCAACAGTATCAAAAGCAGCACTGAGGTCTAACAGAACAAGCACAGAGATGAGTCCACTGTCCTGAGGCCATAAGAAGATAATTTGTAACCTTCACTAATGCTGTTTCTGTACTATGATGAATTCTAAAACCTGACTGAAACTCTTCAAATAGACCATTCCTCTGCAGATGATCAGTTAGCTGTTTTACAACTACCCTTTCAAGAATTTTTGAGAGAAAAGGAAGGTTGGAGATTGGCCTATAATTAGCTAAGATAGCTGGGTCAAGTGATGGCTTTTTAAGTAATGGTTTAATTACTGCCACCTTAAAAGCCTGTGGTACATAGCCAACTAACAAAGATAGATTGATCATATTTAAGATCGAAGCATTAAATAATGGTAGGGCTTCCTTGAGCAGCCTGGTAGGAATGGGGTCTAATAAACATGTTGATGGTTTGGATGAAGTAACTAATGAAAATAACTCAGACAGAACAATCGGAGAGAAAGAGTCTAACCAAATACCGGCATCGCTGAAAGCAGCCAAAGATAACGATACGTCTTTGGGATGGTTATGAGTAATTTTTTCTCTAATAGTTAAAATTTTGTTAGCAAAGAAAGTCATGAAGTCATTACTAGTTAAAGTTAATGGAATACTCAGCTCAATAGAGCTCTGACTCTTTGTCAGCCTGGCTACAGTGCTGAAAAGAAACCTGGGGTTGTTCTTATTTTCTTCAATTAGTGATGAGTAGAAAGATGTCCTAGCTTTACGGAGGGCTTTTTTATAGAGCAACAGACTCTTTTTCCAGGCTAAGTGAAGATCTTCTAAATTAGTGAGACGCCATTTCCTCTCCAACTTACGGGTTATCTGCTTTAAGCTACGAGTTTGAGAGTTATACCATGGAGTCAGACACTTCTGATTTAAAGCTCTCTTTTTCAGAGGAGCTACAGCATCCAAAGTTGTCTTCAATGAGGATGTAAAACTATTGACGAGATACTCTATCTCCCTTACAGAGTTTAGGTAGCTACTCTGCACTGTGTTGTTATATGGCATTAGAGAACATAAAGAAGGAATCATATCCTTAAACCTAGTTACAGCGCTTTCTGAAAGACTTCTAGTGTAATGAAACTTATTCCCTACTGCTGGGTAGTCCATCAGAGTAAATGTAAATGTTATTAAAAAATGATCAGACAGAAGGGAGTTTTCAGGGAATACTGTTAAGTCTTCTATTTCCATACCATAAGTCAGAACAAGATCTAAGATATGATTAAAGTGGTGGGTGGACTCATTTACTTTTTGAGCAAAGCCAATAGAGTCTAATAATAGATTAAATGCAGTGTTGAGGCTGTCATTCTCAGCATCTGTGTGGATGTTAAAATCGCCCACTATAATTATCTTATCTGAGCTAAGCACTAAGTTAGACAAAAGGTCTGAAAATTCACAGAGAAACTCACAGTAACGACCAGGTGGACGATAGATAATAACAAATAAAACTGGTTTTTGGGACTTCCAATTTGGATGGACAAGACTAAGAGACAAGCTTTCAAATGAATTAAAGCTCTGTCTGGGTTTTTGATTAATTAATAAGCTGGAATGGAAGATTGCTGCTAATCCACCGCCCCGGCCCGTGCTACGAGCGTTCTGACAGTTAGTGTGACTCGGGGGTGTTGACTCATTTAAACTAACATATTCAACCCTTACTATGTTCATTTGACATGCACCTGGCACCTGTTATTCTCTTTCTACCAGACTGGCTGAAAGGGAATAAGAGGCACCAAGCACAGATAATGAGAAAGTGAATGCAAGCAAAGTATTTTTTTTTTTTTTTTTGGCAAGTTCAAAGATTAGCACCTGTCAGACACCAGACACCAGTCACCAGTGGACAGTAACCACCAAAGCTCCCTGAGGTGAAGCAGTAATGTGAACTTTTGTGTTTCTCCATGAGTGTCAACTGTTATTTTGTTTAATGGTGGTTTTTAATTCTTCTTTGTTATGTATGTTATGGCATATATTGTTGCAAAATATATATACATTAAAATAATAATAATAATAATACATTTATAAATTAGGCCCCCCTACCATTTATAAATTAGGCCCCCCTACTGTCTTTCAGAGAGAGTAGGTAGATGCCTCTTTTTTCATATGGGGTTTAGCAGCAAATTCCATTTAAAGTGACAAAGGTTGATATTAAATGTGTCGATTTTAAAATGCCCCTTTCCACCGCAGCAGTATCTGAAACTAGAACCCTATTAGGAGTGTTGCTAGTTATGACTGTAGTTACTAGCCCAGTCTCACATTTTGTTTTGTTTTTTGTGATAACATCATGAAATAGGTTAAATTTTCATGACGGCACCATGAACTACTATATTAAATCACATTACATAATGTCATCACGTTTTTGCCGTGTGATCAGGTTGTAGTAAGAGTAGAAACTGTGCCACACATTGTGATCACAGACATCATGTCACTTTCAAGGTATCAAGGTGTCTTTATTAGCCCCTCGGGGGAAATCTGTTGTGCAGCTGGCAGTAGAACACATTCATATATACATAAACATAACATGATCTTAAATATGGCGTGAAAACTCACCAAACAGTAAACATAATAACACAACATAAAATAATATGAAAACCTAGTTAAAAACCACTCATTCGATAATGTTAACAATCTAGTGAAGTGGAAATAAAAGACTTCTTGTACCTATTGGTCTTACATCTTTTGGACATACAACCCCAATTCCAATGAAGTTGGGACATTGTGTAAAATGTAAATAAAAACAGAATACAATGATTTGAAAATCGTCTTCAACCTATATTCAATTGAATACACCACAAAGACAAGATATTTAATGTTCAAACAGATAAACTTTATTGTTTTTGTGCAAATATTTGCTCATTTTGAAATGGATGCTGCAACACGTTTCAAAAAAGTTGGGATGGGGCAACAAAAGAATGGGAAAGTTGATGAATGCTCAAAGGAACACCTGTTTGGAAACAGGTGAGTGTCATGATCTTAGCTATCTTAGCTAATTATAGGCCAATCTCCAACCTTCCTTTTCTCTCAAAAATTCTTGAAAGGGTAGTTGTAAAACAGCTAACTGATCATCTGCAGAGGAATGGTCTATTTGAAGAGTTTCAGTCAGGTTTTAGAATTCATCATAGTACAGAAACAGCATTAGTGAAGGTTACAAATGATCTTCTTATGGCCTCGGACAGTGGACTCATCTCTGTGCTTGTTCTGTTGGACCTCAGTGCTGCTTTTGATACTGTTGACCATAAAATTTTATTACAGAGATTACAGCATGCCATAGGTATTAAAGGCACTGCGCTGCGGTGGTTTGAATCATATTTGTCTAATAGATTACAATTTGTTCATGTAAATGGGGAATCTTCTTCACAGACTAAAGTTAATTATGGAGTTCCACAAGGTTCTGTGCTAGGACCAATTTTATTCACTTTATACATGCTTCCCTTAGGCAGTATTATTAGACGGTATTGCTTAAATTTTCATTGTTACGCAGATGATACCCAGCTTTATCTATCCATGAAGCCAGAGGACACACACCAATTAGCTAAACTGCAGGATTGTCTTACAGACATAAAGACATGGATGACCTCTAATTTCCTGCTTTTAAACTCAGATAAAACTGAAGTTATTGTACTTGGCCCCACAAATCTTAGAAACATGGTGTCTAACCAGATCCTTACTCTGGATGGCATTACCCTGACCTCTAGTAATACTGTGAGAAATCTTGGAGTCATTTTTGATCAGGATATGTCATTCAAAGCGCATATTAAACAAATATGTAGGACTGCTTTTTTGCATTTACGCAATATCTCTAAAATCAGAAAGGTCTTGTCTCAGAGTGATGCTGAAAAACTAATTCATGCATTTATTTCCTCTAGGCTGGACTATTGTAATTCATTATTATCAGGTTGTCCTAAAAGTTCCCTAAAAAGCCTTCAGTTAATTCAAAATGCTGCAGCTAGAGTACTGACGGGGACTAGAAGGAGAGAGCATATCTCACCCATATTGGCCTCTCTTCATTGGCTTCCTGTTAATTCTAGAATAGAATTTAAAATTCTTCTTCTTACTTATAAGGTTTTGAATAATCAGGTCCCATCTTATCTTAGGGACCTCGTAGTACCATATCACCCCAATAGAGCGCTTCGCTCTCAGACTGCAGGCTTACTTGTAGTTCCTAGGGTTTGTAAGAGTAGAATGGGAGGCAGAGCCTTCAGCTTTCAGGCTCCTCTCCTGTGGAACCAGCTCCCAATTCAGATCAGGGAGACAGACACCCTCTCTACTTTTAAGATTAGGCTTAAAACTTTCCTTTTTGCTAAAGCTTATAGTTAGGGCTGGATCAGGTGACCCTGAACCATCCCTTAGTTATGCTGCTATAGACGTAGACTGCTGGGGGGTTCCCATGATGCACTGTTTCTTTCTCTTTTTGCTCTGTATGCACCACTCTGCATTTAATCATTAGTGATCGATCTCTGCTCCCCTCCACAGCATGTCTTTTTCCTGGTTCTCTCCCTCAGCCCCAACCAGTCCCAGCAGAAGACTGCCCCTCCCTGAGCCTGGTTCTGCTGGAGGTTTCTTCCTGTTAAAAGGGAGTTTTTCCTTCCCACTGTAGCCAAGTGCTTGCTCACAGGGGGTCGTTTTGACCATTGGGGTTTTACATAATTATTGTATGGCCTTGCCTTACAATATAAAGCGCCTTGGGGCAACTGTTTGTTGTGATTTGGCGCTATATAAAAAAAATTGATTGATTGATTGATGATTGGGTATAAAAGGAGCATACCCAAAAGGCTCAGCAGTTTACAAGCAAAGATGGTGCAAGGATCACCACTTTGTGAACAACTGCTTGAAAACAAAATAATCCAAAAGTTTAAGAACAATGTTTCTCAATGTTCAATTTCAAGGAATTTAGGGATTCTATCATTTACAGTCCATAATATAATCAGAAGAGTCAGAGAATCTGGAGAACTTTCTACACATAAGTGGCAAGGCTGAAAACCAACATTGAATGCCCGTGACCTTCAAACCCTCAGGCGGCACTGCATTAAAAACTGACATCACTGTGTAAAGGATCTTACCGCGTGGGCTCAGGAACACGTCAGAAAACCATTGTCAGTTAACACAGTTCGTCGCTACATCTACAAGTGCAAGTTAAAACTCTACCATGCAAAGCAAAAACCATACATCAACAACATCCAGAAACGCCACTGCCTTCTCTGGGCCCAAGCTCATTTGAAATGGATGGACGCAAAGTGGAAAAGTGTGCTGTGGTCTGATGAGGCAGCATTTCAAATTGTTTTTGGAATTCATGGACATCGTGTCCTCCAGAGAAAAGAGGAAAAAGACCATGAATCGCTGTCTCAACGATGTAACAATTTGCATAGATTTTTTTTTAAAGTTATTTCAACTTAACTAGATAAGTCTTGTGGCATGGAGTCAGTTGAAATAACTAAGTTGAAATAACTTTAAAAAAAAATCTATGCAAATTGTTACATCAATTTTTCTCATCGAGACAGCAGTTCCTTTTTTAGAGTGCAAAATGAGGGATTTTATTTTGAATTTTATTCAGAAATTTTGAATCCATTATCCAAAACATCTTTTAAGCATTCAGGAACATGAGGCTGTAGTGGAAGTATGCGATTGCTTTCTGACTGGCTTCTACTTTGCAAGATATTTTCATTTCAGATAATCACTTTCACAGCCCAGAAGTATGAATTGAGTTTAAAAAATGAAATAAATAACCTACAAGTTGCTGTTTATTTAAATGTATTTAAGTCACAAATTGCCGTAACTGTGCATATTTGTCTGGTGAATAAAATTCCCCCACTCTTGCTCTTGTTTGTAAGAGGTGCAAATAAATATTTTTTTATAAGAATACCTATCTGCCTCCACGCTTTCTTTGCATCCTCTTTCAGAAACACAGACACACACAACCGGCGCGTGCAACTTTTCACACACACTACTATAACTTCTTGTGGATCATAATGCATTCAGAAGCAATCTCATCCACTGTGCATAAAAGACAGCAATATGCACCCGAAAACCTAACTGTAATATTTCAGCAGTTTATAAGGAGAAAGGAGAGGGGAAAAAAAAGAGCCAGAGGCAGCAACTGGGAAAACAGATACCACCAAGATTTCTGCTATCTCTCTCTCTTTCTCTCCCACCACCCCACTGACTCACCTCCTCTGTATTACTGCATCATTTCCAACAGTAATGAGTGCACCAGGAGCAGGCAGGGAGCAGGGGAGAAGGGAGCTACTTCAGGGAATTAAAGTGTTTAAAATACACACAGCAGTTTTCCTCTTGTGGATGATGACTGCAAATAGTCTCCCCACCCTTCAAATACACGTAGAATATTCTGGAGGTAGTGGATCTGCGTGGCACACCTGCACGCCGGCCGTGTACCTCATGCTGTAAGAACACCACAAACAAATAGGAAGGAGCTCCTTTATTAATCAGTATCGAGCGGCGTCTCTTTTGCATTACCCGATTGTTGCTCATTACGGTCTCCGCTCGGCTGTCCAGGACACAGGAAATACATTGTGCCACCAGTCCTTAAGTGTGTGAGACATTAAATAAAGCTTTTGCCAGAAGATGGTATGAAGGTAATTTCCTGCGTGAAATTTGCTTACTTTTCCGTGCGTGGAAGGAGTGTATTCCCAGGCTGCAAAAAAACAAAAAAGACACCATTTCTATCACACACACTCAACATGTGTGTAAGTGTTTGGAAACAGGTGCATCGATGTTGTTTTAACTCCACCCAAGCGGCTTTTTGTCATTACAGCGTTGTGCAGATATGATCTGTTTCGATCCAGGCTGGTGACCGCAGGAGGAAATTAGAGCAAAGGGGTGAAATTACAATTTGGACTGCAGAGCAGTGGATAGCCAGCAAACTCATAACACCGCCAGTTGGAATGTATCAGAGTCAGAATAGTGCAAACACACACGCACGCTGTTGACCCTCAGGGTTACAGCGACCTGGTAAAATAGTCTGGACATCTTAGAAGAAGGAGGAAAAATTCTGAGAGTGAAGTTGGAATGAAGAAGAACCGCTCCGCTCTGAGGGAACGAGGACAGTGAAATACTCATTGAGAAATACGTGGTCAACCAAAGCACACAATCCAAGAAATGCAAAGTATTATCCTGTTAAACATAACCTCTGTCTTTCAATGTCTGTCAGTGTACACTCAAAAAAACTGATGCATTGGATGAATTCAATTCAGTTATGAGAAGAATTTCCATCTAATAAATATATGTACCGCCAACTCAAATAAAGTGCATCCATGCAAAATAATTTAATTTAATTTAGTTGGAGCTACATGTATTTATTAGATGGAAATCCTGCTCATAATGTGAATGAGTGAATGAATGAATGAATTTATTCAGACAGACACAAACATTGAACATCAGTTCTGTCATCAAAACATCACATCACATTCACCTTTTTTTTTTCCAATACAAAACAATGCAGAAAAAAGAATATCAAGAAAAAAATGCATGTCTGAATAGGAGTGGGAAGAAGTGAATCACGTTTATAACCCCACCCCACTGAGTCATTTGTTTGAGTTGTTGTTGTTCATTCGGCTGCTCCCAGTTTTTTGTCCGGGGTCACCACAGCGGATACAGCCAGATCCGCATTGGTAATTGGCACAAGATGCCCTTCTTGATGCAACTCCAGTGTTACTTGGAGAAACACACACAGCTGCTGGTGTTCCAAAGAGGTCTCCCATCCAAATACTAACCAGATCGTGCTCTGCTTAGCTTCTGAGATCCCATGGGATCAGGTTGACACAGAGCAGAACGGCTGCGAGTCATTTGTTTGAGTGATACACAAAAAAACTGACTCATTGGATTGGATTCCATCTAATAAATATATGTAGTCCCAACTAAATTAAGTTACATTATCTTACATGAATGTGTTTTATTTGAGCTGGGGCTACATATATTTTTTAGATGGAAATCTTGCACATAACTGAACTGAGTTCATCTAATGAGCCATTTTTGAGTGATACACTCAAAAAACTGACTCATTGGATTGGATTCCATCTCATAAATATATGTAGTCCCAACTAAATGAAGTTACATTATCTTACATGAATGTGTTTTATTTGAGTTGGGGCTACATATATTTATTAGATGGAAATCCTGCACATAACTGAATTGAGTTCATCTAATGAGCCCACTCAAAAAATGACTCATTGGATTGGATTCCATCTAATAAATATATGTAGCCCCAACTCAAATAAAACACATTCATGTAAGATAATGTAACTTAATGTAACTTAATGTCTGTCGCTCTCATTCATACATATAAAAGTTACACACGTTAAAAAAATAAAAACAGCACAGAGACAAGTTAATAAATAAATAGTACAAAAACAGTATATAAAGTGCAACAAGTGACAGCAGTCAAGGCACCTGACATTATGTTTAGGCATTTATAGCCCCCGTCTGCTGCCCCTGGCTGATGTGGCTACATTATACAGCCTGATGGCCTGAGGGAGAAAAGAGTTCTTCAGTCTGTCAGTAGAGCATCTAAGGGAGAGGACTCTGGAACTGAAGGCGCTCCCCTGCTTGGATATCACAGAGTTCAGGGGGTGGCTCTGATTGGACAGGACTGCCCTGATCTTGGAGAGTGTTCTACGCTCCAGCACCCTCTCCACAGGGTCCAGACACAGTCCCACCACAGAGCCTGCTTTTTTAATGAGCCGATTCAGCCTCAGAATATCTTTCTTCCTCACACCGCCCCCCAACACACAACGGTGTAAAAAAGAACACTGGACACAATGGACTGATAGAACATGTACAATAACTTGGAGCAGACCCTGAATGAAGCCAGCCTCCTAAGAAAGTACATTCTACTCTGTCCCTTCTTATAGACAGCATCCATATTAGCTGCCCAGCTCAGCCTGTTATCCAGCTGCAGGCCAAGGTACCTATAGGCGGAAACCATCTCCACCTCGGATCCATCAATTACGATGGGCTGCAGAGAGGCTGGCGCCCGCCTCAAGATCGAGCACCACCTCCTTTGTTTTGGTGGTGTTGAGCAGGAGCTTGTTTTGCTGGCACCATCCCACAAAGTCACCACACTCCCTCTTCACCCCCACTAATACATGCCACAATTGCGGTGTCATCTGAGAACTTCTGCATGTGACATGTATCAGAGTTGTAGTGAAAGTCCGTAGAGGGTGAAGAGGAGGGGTGAAAGCACCATGCCCTGAGGTACTCCAGTGCTGCAGGTCAATGTAGAGGACCAACACCCCCCCACACGTGCAAACTGTGGTCGGTTGGTCAAATAATTCAAAATCCAGAGCACGAGGTGGGGGTCCACAGCCATGATGTTAAGTTTCTCCTGGAGAAGACTGTGATGTATTGTATTAAAAGCACTGGAGAAGTCAAAGAAAAGCATCCTTACAGTGCATTCCCCCACATCCAGGTATGTCAGGGCGTGGTGCAGGAGGTAGAGGACAGCATCTTCAACACCCACCCTCTCCTGGTAGGCAAACTGGAGAGGGTCCCTCACTGCCTGCACGTGGGGTCGCACAAGCTGCAGAACCAGTTGCTCCAGTGTTTTCATCATGTGGACGTGAGCACGACCGGCCTGTAGTCACTCAGCTCCCAAGGGCGAGACTTCTTCGGAACTGGAATAATGCAGGATGTTTTCCACAATGAGGGGACACTCCCCAGCCGCAGACTCAGGTTGAAGACCTGCTGTAGAGGGTCACCCAGCTCTGCTGCACACGTCTTTAGGAGCCTTGGACAGACCTGGTCCGGACCCGCAGCCTTCCTCAAATGCAGACGTTGCAGCTCCCCGGTCACCTGTTCTGCCGTGATTGAGGGAGCAGTTGAGGTGGGAGTAGAGAGCAGTTGTGTCAGAGATAAAGAGGCGCACGAAGGTACTGCAGGAGAATGTTGGTCAGAGGAGCCTGGAGAGGGCTGTGGGGGTGAGCAGGTTGTTGGGGGGGGACTGAAATGATTAGAAAAGGTGTTCAGTTCCTCTGCTCGCTGGAGGTCCATGCAGCCCACATTGCCCTTGCTGCTGCAGCCTGTAATAGAATACAATAGAATTTATTATTATTATTATTATCATTGTACATGACACCAGAAAAAAATACTGTGCATGACAATGAAATTAAAAACAATCTCTTAAAAGCACATTTAAAATAAATAAATAGAATAATAACCCTAAAAGTTCTACATAAAACCTAGTTAAAACACTCAATCACAATCATAAAATGGCAGGTCCAGCAGCATTCAGTGCACAAATAGCTCTTCCCACAAAGCTATTTTTAAGTCTGTTTGTTCTGGTCTTAAGTGCCCTGTATCGTCTGCCTGATGGTAATAATTCAAACAAATAGTATCCAGGATGGGAGGGGTCTCTGATTATAGTCCTTGCCTTCCTGAGACAACAACTTGTATACAGTTCCTCTAATGAAGGCAAGAGACAACCAGTGATGTTCTGGGCTGTGGTGATGACCCTCTGGAGAGCTTTCCTGTCTGTGACTGTGCAGCTGGAAAACCACACACACAGACAGTAGGTCAAAATGCTCTCTATGGAGCAGCGATAGAAGGACACCAGCAGTCTCTGTGGCAGATGGTTATTCCTGAGAACCCTCAGGAAATAGAGTCTCTGCTGTGCCTTCTTGATGGTAGCCATAGTGTTTGTGCTCCAAGTCAGGTCGTCTCTCAAATACACGCCCAGAAAACGAAATTCAGAGACTCACTCCACACAGTCCCCATTGATGACTAGTGGCTGGATGACTGTTTTCCTCCTTCTATAGTCCACCACCATCTCCTTTGTCTTTGAGGTGTTGAGGATCAAATTGTTCTCCCTACACCAGACTGACAACCACTGCACTTCCTCTCTATAGGCGGACTCATCCTCACCAAAAATGAGTCCCACCACAGTAGTATCATCAGCAAACTTAATGATATTGTTGGTGAAGTGAGAGGGGGTGCAGTCATAGGTGTAGAGGGTGTAGAGCAAAGGACTCAGCACGCAGCCCAGAGGGGAGCCGGTACTGAGGCTAATGGCCGAAGAGATGTGAGGGCCAACTCTCACCCTCTGAGAGCGGTCTGTGAGGAAGTCCAAAATCCACCGGCAAATGGAGTGGGACACCCCCAGGTCCAACAATTTAATCACCAACCTGCTTGGAAGTATGGTATTAAATGCTGAGCTAAAGTCCACAAAGAGCAGCCTCACATACGAGGGTAGGCTGAAAAGTTCTAAGGCTCACTATAATGCAGTTAATGCATTACTCCTTCATGGGGAGCCTTAGAACTTTTCAGCCTACCCTCGTAGCTCCCCTGCTGCTCCAGATGGGACAGAGCAGCATGTAGAGCCATAATGATGGCATCCTCCGTGGACCTGCTCGCACGATAAGCAAACTGGTGAGGGTCAAACCCAGGGGGAAGGCAGGAGATGATGTAGGCCCGGACTAACTTTTCGAAGCACTTCATAATAATCGGAGTTAGTGCCACTGGGCGATAGTCATTCAGATCAATGGCTTTCATACCATTCCAGACTTCCCGCATGTTGTTTTCACCCAGTTTCCTCTCCAGCTTTTTGCTGTATGCCTCTCTAGCCGCCTTCAGGCAGATTTTAACCTCATCTTGCACCTCCCTCAAGTTCTCACAGTCACTGCTCCTGAACACTTCCTTCTTATTATTTAGGACTTGCTTCACCTCAGAGGTTATCCACAATTTGTTGTTGGGAAACATGGAAATCCTGCACATAACTGAATTGAGTTCATCCAGTGAGTCAGTTTTTTGAGTGATACACTCAAAAAACTGACTCACTGGATTGGATTCCATCTAATAAATATATGTAGTCCCAACTAAATTAAGTTACATTGTCTTACATGTTGTTGTCCATTCAGCTGTTCCTGTTTTTGTTCGCGGTCGCCACAGTGGATACAGCCAGAGCTGCACTGGTATTTGGCACAAGTTTTACGCTGGATGCCCTTCCTGACACAGTTCCAGTGTTACTTGGAGAAACACACACAGCCGTTGGTGTTCCAAAGAGGTCTTCCATTCAAGTACTAACCAGATCCTGCACTGCTTAGCTTCTGAGATCTGACAGGATCAGGCTGACAGAGCAGACCAACTGCCATATTATCTTACATGAATGTGTTTTATTTGACTTGGGGCTACATATATTTATTAGATGGAAATCCTGCACATAACTGAATTGAGTTCATCTAATGAGCCATTTTAGACTCAAAAAACTGACTCAGTGGATTGGATTCCATCTAATAAATATATGTAGTCCCAACTAAATTAAGTTACGTTATCTTACATGAATGTGTTTTATTTGAGTTGGGGCTACATATATTTATTAGATGGAAATCCTGCACATAACTGAATTGAGTTCATCTAATGAGCCATTTTTTGAGTGTACTGGAATGCACAATACAGCAGCTCTGATTGGCTATCTATCGTGTGTTATCCTCATTGCAGATGGGTTGTGTGCGGCCTGAAGGTGGCAGTAATGTAACAGAATGGCACTAATTACAAAGCAGACAATGGAGGTCATAAGTGTTTTATATTTTCTGGCAGATATATGATACAGATCATAAATAGCCAAATATTTAATAATTTGTGTCATTAGATTTTGAATTGGTTTTATAATTAAAACAAACATTTTATTGCAAACTATATGCATAGTTATTTCATTTCCACATAGAGGTTATTTTACATTGATAGCAGGTCAGGTGTGGGATCATGCACTGTGCTGCATTTTGCTGCATTTGTTATGGTGCTTTACAATGATGACTCACATTCACCTGATCACACACACATACAGAGTGATGTCATAATTTTGCAGAGCTGCACACCCTGAGCAATCTGGGGATTAAGGACCTTGCTCAAGATCACCTTAGTGAGTTTTCTGTATAGCTGGAAATTAAACAGAGGCTCCTCTGATCATGAGCCCACCTCTCTAACCTCTGGGACACCACTGCCCAAAGTCAAGAAAGGATTTATAGAATTACAACAAGAACAGATTTATTTTACTACAAAAATACAGAAGAAAAGAAACCCATCTAACAAAACTTCTAAACATATGTTAATCAAAGCTGTGTATTGAGGCTGATCTTAAAAGCTTCTGAGGAACTGATACAAAAAATAACATAAAGGTGTTCATCTGATTACAGGACAAAGATCAACCCATTTTATGTCAATACTGGATTAAATGTTTCCTTGTTGGTCTACAGCCTTTTAGCTCATTGTGACTGAGTTACTCAGTGGAAAATTTCCATCTGATGTCTCCAACTCCTTCACCAGTTCCTTAGTTGTGATCCTGAGGTTCGTCTGGGTGCTAATTTGGGCGTCCTTTTTTCATGACACAAAGTTTTTATGATCATGAGCATCTTGTACATTTGTCCAATTAAACAGACTGTACTGCTGCCCACAGTACTATAAATCTTTTTGACCCTATGCCTCAGAAGGAACCTAACCCGTGCAGATATAAAAAATGTTCTCCGGAAGGTTTGGTTCAACAGGTGCTGGCTTCATCCTTACATAGGGGACATCTGATTCACACCTGTTTGTTCCACAAAACTGATGAACTCACTGACCGAATGCCACATTACTAATATTGTGAACACCCCCTTTTCTATTTTTTTACTAATAGCCCAATTTCATAGCCTTAAGAGTGTGCGTATCATGAATGCTTGGTCTTGTTAGATTTGTGAGAATCTACTGAATCTACTGGTACCTTGTTTTTCATGTAACAATAAGAAATATACTCACAACATGGATTAATCTTTTTAGTCACATAGCACTACTATTATTCTGAACACTACTGTATAGCACCAAATCACAACAAAGTCACCCCAAGGCACTTCACATGAGTATGGTCTAACCTTACCAACCCCCTTGAGGAAGCACACAGTGTCAAGGCTTTTTTAAATTTTGCGGAACAAACTGCAAGCAGACCAGACTCAGAGGGGTGACCCAGCTCTTAGGACATTCTAACAGTAACAGAGAGCATAAAACAAAGTACAAATGAACAACATGCAGACAAAAATATTATGCAAAACAGTCTAGAACAGATTTGACTCTAAAAAGGTGCACGGCAGAGACCTCCAGTTTTGTTGACAGCACCTCATGATGTGTTGATTGTTGGCTGACCTGAGCAATGGACTGGTTCAGTCTCTCCGATTGCTGAGAAAGGTACTCTTGGTAGAGCCCAATCAGCTGCTGACACTCACTGTACTGCAGCTCTCTCTCTCTCTCTCTCTCTCTCTCTCTCTCTCTCTCTCTCTCTCTCTCTCTCTCTCTCTCTCTCTCTCTCTCCCTCTCTCTCTCTCCTGTGCAGCGATTACATTCTGTTCCTCCAGCTGTTGCGTTTGGTGATCAAAATGCTCTTCTTTATCCTTCAAGTATTGTAATGATTATTCTTTCACCATGCTTACTCTGGCTAGTTGCTGGATGAGGTTTGCAATGTGCTGCATGTCTTCAGGACAATCGTCCTTCAAACTGACTTGGCTCTTACCTCTGCTGGTCTCTGGCATTACCTGTGACAAATCAAGAAAACTCCCAGAGTTTGGGGATATGATGTGTTCTGTGCATTCAGCATTGGTCTGTGATGTGTTTGAACCATTGAAATTTGATGTTGTTCAGCTACATGCTTTTAAACACCGACTTCTTGTTTTAAATTCAGCCTGCATCACTAGCTTTGATTCAAACCTTTGAGTGTTTCGGCTGCAATCTTTGCTCCGAATTATGTGACATCCTACCTTGATATCTAATGTTATCAATTAATAACCAGGTATCATAGATTAGTTACTCCACAATATGCTTTTTGTTTTGAATACAGCCTGTGAGACTAGCTTTGATTAAAAGCTTCAATTCAAAGCTTTGAATACTCCAGAGTGCTTCAGTTGCAATCTTTGCTTCGACTTATGTGATATCCTACCTTGATATCTAATGTTATCAACTGATAGATAGGTATCACAGATTAGTTACTCCTCAATATGTTTCTTGTCTTGAATTCAGCCAGTGAAAACCTTTTAGTCAAAGTGTCCTTTAAAATTCCAAAGAGTGTTTCACACTGATCGCTTTGGATTGAAAAAGCAAACAAAAGTAGTTAGAAGTTGAACACAAAGGCTGTGATGGTCGTTGGTGGGCAAATATGATTTCCAGGTATTACAGTCAGAGTGATGATGAGTGAGTGAAACTGCTGCAAGATTTGACAATTGTCCATTAAAATTAGATTTAAAAAATATGAACATTATGCCAATTGGTCTCAGACAGACAGAGCAACATCCCTGAAGGAAGGTATGATGCTTAAATGAAATCTCAGCCTCAGGTCACAAGAGTGTGAAATGTTTATGACCTTCAATAGGCTTTCATATGGCAACCCAACCAGGAAGTGGGCTTAACTCTCATGAATTTAAATTATATTAACTGAAATGAAGTGTTGGATCCCATTTAAAAGCATATTGACAGTGACAGGCACTTGCATACTCTGACTCTGAGCAAACGTACTTATTTCTTATTTATTAATTATGTGTGGTAGATTTTCCTTTAGGCCAGCACAGTGGTTTAGTGGTTAGCACTGTTGCCTCACAGCAAGAAGGTCATGGGATTGATTCCCACCTTTGACCTTTTTGTCTGGTGCTTGCAGGTCCTCTCTGTGTTTGTATGGGTTCTCTCCAGTTGCTCCAGTTTCCTCCTGCATCCACAGACATGCAAGTTAGATGGACTGGAAACTTTAAGTTGTCCTTTCATGTACGTGTGGGTGTGAATGTGTTTGTTTGTCTATATGTGGCCATGAGACAGACTGGCATCCTGTTCAGGGTGTACCCTGCCTCACTCCCTGTGACTGCTGGGATAGTGTTATTTCACCCTGTTTCTTTCTGTAACACTGCCCTCACAAAGTACAAACTCAAACTATTCCGCACTTTTACAGTTTTTATTGATTGCTTTGACGCAACAGTCAACTCAAAATCCACATTTTCAAAACAGTTAACACAGAGGCCTAAACAGTGCCAATGGTCAAAATGACGCATTTTGTTTGCAAAAGGCTCTACCTGTGCCAAAACCTTTAAAATAAGGAACAAAAGCAAATTTTGCCTTCAAACAGCACAACTTGCCCACAAGTGTATGAGCACTTAACAATCAATCATAACACAATGGACAACAAAATACAAAATACAGCACTCAGAGTGAATCAATGCACCACTGGTTGACATTGTAGCCCATAACTGTTACATGCTAGTGCCGTTTGCTGCCTTCTTGCAAAAAATGGATCCAGAATCAGATATGCTTTGAATGCAAATTTTATTGATTCCTTTACATTCTTTTTTTCAGGCTTTTTTTGTGTCTGACAACTGAAATATTCCTACAGAAAGTATATAAATCAAAATACGTAAAACCCATTACTGTAGGCCTATAAGAAATTAGGAAAAAAAAATCAGTCTTTTACAGTAAAGAACAAAAATCTTTAGTAGGCCTATACTATAGATTACAGTAAGAGTACAGTACAATTGACACTCAGTCTCTTCTGTCTTGACGAATGGGCCACATGGCCTCATCCACATCGCATTCAATGTTCTCTCTGGCAATGCAGCGAGGGAAAAACCTTCTGGCCTGCCTGATCCAGCCTTGCCACACCTCTGCATCAATATCTTGAGCTGCAGCAGTCATTGCATTGAGCAAGGGCATCCGACCATAGGGGTGATGATCATAAATCTTCCATCTCCAAGCACTAAAGAATTCCTCTATCAGATTCAAAAAAGGGGAATATGGTGGAAGGAATTGCACCATCATCCGAGGGTGGACTGCAAACCACTCATTTATAATACGAGAGTGGTGGACTGCCACATTGTCCCATATGATGACGAACAGTGGCAAGCCAGGCCTCAACAGCTCTCTCTCCTGAGGCAGGATCAGCATGTCATGAAGAGCATTCAGGAATGCTATGAGGCGCTCGGTGTTGTAGGGGCCACTGGTGGGAATATGGCACAGGACGCCATCATTGGAGATGGTAGCACACATAGTTATTTTGGCACCCCTCTGCCCTGGAACTGCAATAGTGGCCCTATGCCCAATGAGGTTCCTTCCTCATCTCCTGACTTTACACAGATTGAAGCCGGCCTCATCTACATAAATGAAGACGTGATGTACCCCCTCGGCTTCAAGCGCCATTATTCTCTAAAGAAAAAAAGTTCAAAATTACAATTACGTAAAAGTGACTCTAGTTGACTCTACAGTAACTGCATGATATGACAAGGCATACAGTAACAGTAATGTTTCCTTACCTCCACATATTGGCATCTGTCCTCCTTCACAGCATCAGAGTTCCTTTGAAAAGGAACTCTGTAGAGCTGTTTCATTGCCATATGGTTCCTCCTGAGGATGCAGTCTATGTTGTTCTCGCTCACAGTATTTCTATTTCTTAAATCATCCCTGATCTGCAGTTAATGCAGCCCTGATATCTCGCAGCCTAATGGCATTATTTGCCACAACCATGTTGACAATGGCTGCCTCCTGCTCAGCATTAAAAATTCTTCTTCTACCACCAGTGACTGGTAGCCTTTCAAATCTATAAAAATATATGAAATGGGAATGTGGAAAAAATTACATGAAGTACTGTATATTAACGTACTGCAGATATGTCTGTATATATTGTAGGCCTATAGCAACATTACCTGTTCTCCTGTTGAAAAACTCTGACAATTGAGGCAAGAGTGTTTCTGTTTACAACAGGTTGGACTCTTTGTCCAGTCTTTCTATGTGAAAGGCCATGATTTATAACATGATCAATTATCATTGCCCGAATTTCATCAGTAACTTGAGCCCTTCCAACTACACCTCCACCTCACACACAGACTCCTCTACCTCTTACTCTCACTCACATCTGCCTTAGACCTCCTTGATCCATGCTTGCAAAGAACAACACAGGCATGGCACCTTTTAAGGCCTACTACAGACTGATTGCAAGTTGAAGATTTGTGTGAAGAAGTGTCAAACAGGTGCTTCAGTGACTGCATACTGATCAGATAGTTTCTAATAGCTGGGAACATATGGTTTCTGTTAGGTTACCGTAGCTAAAACAATTGAGTTTTGACTGCTTGAATGACATCTGTGTTAATGGTTTTGGAAAAGGGTGGGGGAAATGTGTCAATTCAATGAGAATGGGTTAACACATTTGCAAGAGATGTCTTTTGCTCTGCTGAGATGGTGATGATGAAGGCTGAGAGGTTCCCAGTTTCTTCAAACAGGTCAAAGCAATCAATAAAAACTGTAAATTTATTCAAAGTCACAATGTAAAATCTCAGGCCTGGATTCTGCAGGAACTCTCACAAATTAGATCTCTGCCTACAGAACCCTGAAAAATGGACACAAACAGTTTCTATACAGAATTACATATGCATGACATTTGCAAAATCCTTCTCTTATTGGCCACCATGAGCATTCGATGCAACTCCACATTACATGGAGAAATGTGGCAGGAGTGGGGTTTGAACCAGAAACCTTCCACACTGAAACCAAGTGCACTAACTACTTGGCCACCACCCCTGAGGGGCTTTCAGTCAGCAGCAGACAAAAAAAAACCTCTCATGTTGAAGCTGTAGAAGGACAGGGACACTTAAATAAAAGAACATTGTGCACTCTCTCTTGGTCATAACATCACCAAACTCAAAATGCAGCACTGGCTCGAATAGTGTGAGTCTAAGGTTATAGTTCATTATGCTGGAGACTAAAAAATGAGGACTGAGAAATGTCCAAAATTAAGCCTTGAGACCCAGCTACAGGGCAGTGCTGCAGAGAATTCGTAGGTAGTGGAAAAGCAACAGTTTGGAAAAGAGTGGGAGGCTGATTGAAAACAATGTGTTGTCAAAAGATGCAAAAGAAACAGCACACTTTGTAGTGCAAGTGTATGCAGCTCCAGTTGCATCAAAAATAGTAAAGCAAAGAGTTTTGGGGATATGTATTTTGGTAGTTTGTTGAATAAAATATAAAGGTTTCTGTGCATCAAAGGGAGAGAAGTATTTTGGCTTTTGTGTTGGAAGCAGATACACACTGTTAAGATGCTCTAGGAGTTAAATGATTTGTTCAGACATCGATGGGTGACATGTGCCCTGTCCTAAAATAAAATTATATTTAACCTTTAACCTTGATAGATAGATAGATAGACAGACAGACAGACAGACAGACAGACAGACAGACAGACAGACAGACAGATAGATAGATAGATAGATAGATAGATAGATAGATAGATAGATAGATAGATAGATAGATAGATAGATAGATAGATAGATAGATAGATAGATAGATAGATAGATAGATAGATAGATAGATAGATAGATAGATAGATAGATAGATAGATAGATAGATAGATAGATAGATAGATAGATAGATAGATAGAATGGATTAAATTATTTTTTCTTCAAAACATCTACACACAATACCCCAGTTGATAATGTGAATGTTTTTGTTTTTAGATTTTCGCAAATTTATTAAAAAACAAACAAACAAACAAACTAAGAAGTCACTTTGACGTAAGTATTCACACCCTTTGCCATGAAGCTCTAAACTGAGCTCAGGTTTATCCTGTTTCCACTGATCATCCTTGAGATGTTTCAACAGCTTAATTGGAGTCCACCTGGGATAAATTCAGTTGATTGGACATGATTTGGAAAAGCACACACCTGTCTACATATAAGGTTCCACAGTTGACAGTGCAGGTCAGAGCACAAGTCAAAGGAATTGTCTGTAGACCTCCGAGACAAGATTGTCTCAAGGCCCAAACTAGAGAAGGGTACAGAAAAATTCCTGCTGTTTTGAAGGTCTCAATGAGCACAATGGCCTCCGTCATCTGTAAATGGAAGACGTTTGTATCCACCAGGACTCTTTCCAGAGCTGGCCACCTGTATAAACTGAGCAATCTTGGGAGAAGGGCCTTAGTCGGGGAGGTGACCAAGAACCCAATCACAATTTTTCAGTGTTTTTCAGTGGCAGGAACTGAGAAACCTGTCAGGATTGAGGGAAATGTACAGAGATATCCTGGATGAAAACCTGAGCGCTCTTGACCTCAGACTGGGGCGACAGTTCATCTTTCAGCAGGGCAATGACCCTAAACACACAGCCAAGATATCAAAGGAGTGGCTTCAGGACAACTCTGTGAATGTCCTTGAGTGGCCCAGCCAGAGCCCAGACCTGATTCCAATTGAGAATCTCTGGAAGGAGCTTGAAAGGTGCTGCAAAGACAAATGGGCAAACTGCCCAAAGATAGGTGCACCAAGCTTAGTGCACCAATATTCAAGAAGACTTGAGGTTGTAAATGCTGCCAAAGGTGCATTGACAAAGTATTGAGCAAACAGTGTGAATACTTATGTACATGTGATTCCTTGGGGTTTTGTTTTTAATATATTTGCAAAAAAAAAAAAAAAAAGACGCTTTTTCATGATGTCATTATGGGGTGTTGTGTGTAGAAATTTGAGGGGGAAAATGAATTTACCCCATTTTGGAATAAGGCTGCAACATAACAAAATGTGGAAAAAGTGAAGCGCTATGAATATTTTCCGGATGCAGGATGATAGATAGATAGATAGATAGATAGATAGATAGATAGATAGATAGATAGATAGATAGATAGATAGATAGATAGATAGATAGATAGATAGATAGATAGATAGATAGATAGATAGATAGATAGATAGATAGATAGATAGTCATAAAAGAGAGAAAAGTGGAATGCTGCTTCTCTCTGTCCTTCTACCTCGTGTTTACCTCTAAAACACAAAGCTGGCTGTGTGGACTTTAATCCCTGACTGAATGTGCCTGATCGGCAGTTTCAGCACCGCGGCGGTGGACAGCGCCATCCGCCGCGCGCACACAGACAGATAGACAGACAGACGTTTATCTTGGACCACATCCACATCAGCGTGACATCAGTCAAGACTGAGAAAGATATTTTTAAAAATCTGTTATCAGATTATTCGTCTTGAGGTTACAGTTGAGTGAGGTTTCCTGTTTCTGAGATCTGGTAAAAGCGTGGCACTTTTAATTTGATGCTTCCAAGGGAAGAGTAAGATGGGGAGAGAGAGAGAGAGAGAGAGAGAGAGAGAGAGAGAGAGAGAGAGAGAGAGAGAGAGAGAGAGAGAGAGAGAGAGAGAGAGAGAGAGAGAGAGAGAGAGAGCAGTGCCTCTGCAGCGCGTCTTTATAAATCATACTCTGTGACAGCGCACCAATAAAGTTTATCCTGCGCTCCTTCTGCTCGCAGCGCGCACGCAAACTCCTCGTCACGGCGGACAGACGACGGGGAGGCGGAGGAGGACACTTTCAGAGTTACTGTTCAGGCAGGCCGTGGACACGGTCACCCCCCCCCCTCCCCTCCACTCGACCCACGCGCCGGTGTGTGTGGGGACAAACGACATGCAGGAATCCGGACCTGCGCAGCCTTCGGGAACACAAGGATCACGCGAGGTTCAGAAGGAAAAAGAGATGTTCTGCTTTGACAAATAATCTGAGCTAGTTCACCCCTCGTTCGGACGCTGGATCCCACTATGCGCGTTGATTTAACCCACCGAGGATGCGTGGAGCAGAGAGGTGGTTTTTGCACCCTTTTTCTCTCATCCACAGCTGAAGCGCTGCTCGTGTGAAGCTGCACTTTATTCACCGAGTGGACTGAGAGAGAGAGAGAGAAAGAGAGAGAGAGGAGAGAGAGAGAGAGAGAGAGAGAGAGGAGAGAGAGAGAGAGAGAGAGAGAGAGAGAGAGAGAGAGAGAGGAGAGAGAGAGAGAGAGAGAGAGACTGGATGGACTCCTCTTTTCCTGTGGCACTCCACAGGCGCTCAGTCATTCATTTCTCCATCATGCCAGACGCAGACTCCAGCAGCACGGCTCGGTCCGTATAACACCCCTGTCTCTCTCACACGCACACGCACACATGTCCACGTATCAAACACGCACTGAGCCGCTCTCTCTCATCTTTTCTTTCCAGGCTGAGATTTCCCAGCGGGGGAGAGGAGTGAGACTTCGGCTGTCTCACCTGTGCGGCTATTTGAGTGTGCACCTGAGCCGAGGAGCGTGTGCACGGTCCCGGAGCCGCGCGAGCCCTCCGGGATGGCGTGCAGCGCGTGTTACTACCTGGTCATCAGCTCCACGCACTTGAGCAACGGACACTTTCGGCGCGTCAAGGGTGTGTTCAGGGGCCCGCTGTGTCCGAGCGCAACCACCGACTCACCGGTAGGAGAACGCAGTGGCATGTGCGCGAGCGTGTGCGGGGTTATCTTTTGTTGTTGTTGTTGTTTTAGCACAACTTTAATTGTCCTCCTCTCTCACTAACCACTCTTTTGGCGCAAGCATTTTAGCACGGTTTTACCACGGAGCTGTTTGAGGATGAAAGGTTCGATGCGGAGGTTTGGGTTTGGGGGTCTGACAGCTGTGATGGCTGAGATTAGTGACATTAGTGGAATTCCACAAGAAGAGCAGGAGTGCGTGCGCAACGTGTGCGCGTAATGTTGGACAGAAATGTTTGAGTGCGCACTTAATGAAAAGCCCCCCCACTGCCAAATTACTCATTTTAAGGTTAAGGTTTTAGTAAAAGTCACGGTTCATGACACAAACCTACTCTGTAAGTCACTTTGTGGTGTTTTTGTGTTGTGGCACTTGGAAAAAAAAACTGTTTGAGGTCTTCATTTTGGGGCTTTTTATGGTTAAATTGAGAAAAATTGTGCTCACAAACATGGTAAGAAAAAGATGTTTGTGTTGGTGAGTCGGTATGTGCACAAAGTGAAAGAGGTAACTACAATTCATGAGTGGTGCTGCCACATACTGAGGAGGCGGATGTGCTCAGATATATATGTAAACTGTGCTGGAAGCCAAGAAGTCTTTTTTTCTTTCTTTCTTTCTTTTTTTTCTTTCTTTTTTTTTTGGTAGGGTGGGGGGGACAGACTTTTAGAGGAAAACATTTCAGGGAAGCAGTTGTTCCCAAACTTTTCATTCAACTCCCATTTAGGAGCTGAAAACCTCAACTATTTCAGAAAGAATCCATCATTGAAAAGCCTCCCATTTTCTTCCACTTGTTTTATTGAGGTGTGTGTGTGTGTGTGTGTGTGTGTGTGTGTGTGTGTGTGTGTGTGTGTGTGTGTGTGTGTGTGTGTGTGTGTGTGTGTGTGTGTGTGTGTGTGTGTGTGTGTGTGCATGTGAGCAGTGCTGTAAAAACACTCTCAAATCATTTTGTTTGTCAGTGGGTTAACAGGGAAAAGTGAACATAGTCCTATTTCAGGAAAAAATTAAGACAAATGATATTAAATCTATTTTTTGATTTTATTAAAGACTTTGCACATTAAAGGAGAACTAAAGTAAATAAAGGTATTTCTTAAAAGGATGGGTACACATTGCACAATTTTATAAATATTATTGCTATCAGTTTTGTTTTTCCAAAGTTTTATGCAGATGTGCCTAAAATGTTGCCCGACACTCCATCACTCATATCTGTCAGTTTGTCAGATACTTTGCTGACACGAAACCATCTGTAATACAAATACCACCAAAAATATAGAACTTGGAATGCCCAATCTTGGATGTAATCTGTGTTTTAAATCTGGTCATCCAGCTGTTGTTGAAACCGTTCTTCTTTTTTCTCCACATTGGCTTCCTGGTGTGGCAATACTTGCAGTTCTTTGGTTCCTTTGTGGTCTTTTTTTCAATGCTGCTCCTGCTTTTTTTGAAATTATTTGTCATACTCGAGCTCCTCCTTCAGTAGTGCTCGATCTTCTTCCATCTTGAGCAAAATGTTTATATGAGCCTCTGTGAGGTTATTTGATGTCATTGCTTTGCTGATGTTGGTCCTATACCAGGATCTACGAGGTCTTCGGGTCGCAGAGGCAGAGCCTACTGACCTTTCACCTTTAGGCTTGAATCTCCACAGCTGGTTCACAGCTGGGCCAGAACACTCAACTGTGCCAAGCTGGTGACTCCCTCTGGTCTCACCAAGCTCTTCGGAATCTCTCCTAAGGCAGTGGCGGAGTGCTACCACTCAGAGTCATCTCGAATGCCGAATGAGTTGGATGTGTCTGGTGCGGCCAGGAAAGATGTTGGGAAATGGCTGTGAATTTCTCGTCTTTTAATATATCAACCGGGTTTGACAGCTTGATGATGCCCAGGGATGTAGCCCGACTAGAGCATTGAGCACTTCCATGCTTGCCCTTCTGAACCTCAGTCCACTAACCCATTGGGCCCAGATTCAAGCTCAGCCCTGGTGCCTTCACTCCATAGCACCGTGTATTTAAAAAGAAAAAGAAAAAAAAACAGTTTTTATCTCTAACAGGGAATCAAATGGAGTAATGAAAAAACTGACCTCTTTGTGTTCTGGGAAACATTTTATCCGATTTACAATCAGATTCCATTACTATTAGTTTTGTTAATACAGTAGCTACAAATATTATGCATAGGTTTGCTGAAATTCAAAGCCAATGCTTTTCTTCCAGTCCTTTTGGTGTTGTTATCTCGTCAGCGCATTTATTCACTTTACAAATTGTTTTCCTAAAGGTCCTGCTATTTACAGTGCCTTGGTATATCACATATTTTAATTTGTTCATGCCATTTCAAATACAAAAAGTAAATCAGGCTTCTCAATATAAACATTCAGAAAATTATCTTCCTTAACCCTCTGGGGTCCGAGGGCATTTTTTGGACAGTTCACTCACTTGGCATAAATGTTTTATTATTGCTGTTAACAGCTCACCCTGCATCCCACAATCAAGTGCTATGTTTTTTGTTTTTTTTGTTTTTTCAGGACAACCTCTTACTTTCAGAATATATATGTTATAGTGGTCTTTTATAAGTGTAATAAAGGTTTACAATCAGAGATAAGAAAGGAAAAAATAAAGCGAAAAATAATTTTCACACACATTTACTCAAAACACACAGCAAACTATAATAAACAACTATTTTGAGACTTTATAAAGGCAGTTTGGGATCTTGTACAAGAGAATTTACAAAATAAATGTTATAACAATAAACACAAATGCACATTTTGAACAATATATACAAAATGGTCCATGCGTTTTGTTTGTCTTTGTGCCACATCTCAAAGCAATTTCTGTCTGCTATTACACAAAGGCTTACAACACAAACTTTTTAATTCTATGGAGTTGAGTCCCTCTTGGTTTGCTTGATGTGACACTTCTTGGTTGACCACATGAGGTTGTATGAGACCCTCTTATGATGATCATTCATATGCGCAACAGTGCGCTTTTACGCATGGAGCCAGCAGCCAGAGGGCTGTTCAAACAGCATTCACACCCCAAAGAGTAACATATTACTGCTCTTAACAATCTTTGGGATACCATGTGAGACTGCTCTGCCCTACAATTGGATATTGGAAAACCATGTGACAGTGAACCAATTCCAGTTGGACACTCACACTGCATCATCACACAGCTTCTATGAGGAGTACAAACATGGTGGACAACTACCTCGAAAGTCCGGAGTTCACTTTTCAGCAAAAAAAAAAAAAAAAAAAAAGTTTCTATCTCATATCATTAAAAAGTTATTTATAATTTAGTAAAACTTGTACTCAGCCGTCATATAAGACGGCATCAGCCACAGAGGGTTAAACTCAAACTCAAAGCAAATTTGATATAAATTAATTAAAAATATCAAAGCCAAGATGATGGGTTGCATAAGTAATGGAACACTTTAGTATAATACCTGTAAATAATCAGTTTTATTGCCAGTTTTCTCCAGACAAGTCAGGGGATGGATACATGAACATTTCCAAGTCAATGGATATGTCTTAGACTTTATTTACTTCAGTTATGAAGAAATACAAACGTCAGGGGTGGTGGCCAAGTAGTTAGTACACTTGGTTTCAGTGCAGAAGGTTCCTGGTTCAAACCCCACCCCTGCCACATTTCTCTGTGTAATGTGGAGTTGCGTCAGGAAGGGCATCTGGCATGAAACTTGTGCCAAATCAACATGCAGATCCACTTTGGATTTGCTGTGGCAAACAAGGGAGAAGCCAAAGGGACTTACTTATGAAGAGATACAAGCAGTTTGTCACCCTATGGTAAATCTGAATGGAGTAGACAGTTCTCAAAAACCGAGAGACTGTGAGGAAAACAACGAAGAAGAAGTTTTAGGCTTCTGTGGCTGTGACTGGAGAAATATTGCATGTTTTGCATTTTGTATCCCCAGGACTCATCCCACCCTGGACACTCCCCATTTAAGCAATGGTACAAGGGCCATTAAAGCATGTACAAATAGAGTGAAAAACAGTTTCTACTCAACTGCTGTTAGAGCTTTGACTGTAGCTGGAACCAAATAGCCAGGTCACATGGCACACTTGAAGTGAGTGCAATATTTGTTTATGTGCAATATCCACTGCCACTGAAATATCCACAGTTTTGTACATACTTTTCTCTTTTTTATATAAAATTTCTTTTTTGCTACTACATTGTGATCATTTTTTTTTCTTTGCACTGTGGACATACCTCTTTGATTTGGTTAAATGTTATGTTTCTTTTTCTTTTCTTTTCCAGACTTTTCAAGTCTCTGCATGGTTTATTCAAGCTTATATTTGCACTGAAACATTTCATTGTACACGTTAAAGTGACAAATAAAGAATCTTTTATCTGTTTGCCAGAAGGTACCTCTTCGATTCAAGCCTTGATTTGATGTTTTGGTGAAAGAAAATCCTCCTCACTACCTTTTCATCAGGAAGCTGTATAACTGCTGATACAAAATGCAAAACGTCCGCTATGCACAATTTCTCCAATCACAGACATTGAAGCCTGTAACTTTTTCTGGGTTGTCTGAGTGTCTTGGTGGCTTTCCTCACTCTTCGCCTTCTTGCACAGACACTCAGTGTTTGAGCACTGTCTACTCCACACAGATTTAACATAGAGTGCCATATTTTATTTCATTTATATAGCACCAAATGACAACAGAGTTGCCTCAAAGCGCTTCACACAGGTAAGGTCTAACCTTACCAACCCCCAGAGCAACAGTGGTAAGGAAAAACTCCCTCTGAGGAAGAAACCTCAAGCAGACCAGACTCAAAGGGGTGACCCTCTGCTTGGGCCATGCTACAAAACATAAATTACAGAAACAATTCACAGAACGAATATACAAGAAATGCTATTGGTGCACAGGACAGGAGGGTTGCCAACACAAACACAACTCCCATCTCTGGATGGAGCTGCACCTTAAACAGAAAGAAAAAAACAGATTCAGGGATGAGAAAGACAAAAAAATACTGTATAATTGGCCAGCATTAAACAACAAGAAAAACAGAGAAATACTAAGGTGATCGCCGGCCGCTAGCCCTAAACTTCACTAAAAGACCCAGAATTTAGGTAAAGTTGAGGCCGCAGCCCGCTCCAATGACTAATAAATGAATTAAAAGAGTAAAAAGCATAAAATAAAACTGTACCAATATGCTAGCCATATGAAAGGAAAAATAAGTGCGTCTTAAGTCTGGACTTGAAAGTCTCCACAGAATCTGACTGTTTTATTGATGCAGGGAGACCATTCCACAGAACAGGGGGACGATAAGAGAAAGCTCTGTGACCTGCAGACTTCTTATTCACCTTAGGGACACAAAGTAGTCCTGCACCCTGAGAATGTAAAGCCCGGGCCGGTACGTAAGGTTCAATTAGGTCAGCTAGGTAGGGAGGTGCCAGTCCATGAATAATTTTATAGGTTAGTAGCAGAACCTTAAAATCTGATCTCACTGGAACAGGAAGCCAGTGAAGGGATGCCAAAATGGGTGTAATGTGGTTGTACTTTCTGCTTCATGTCAAAAGTCTGGCTGCAGTGTTTTGAACCAATTGGAGACCTCTAATGTTAGACTGCGGTAAACCAGAAAATAGAATATTACAGTAGTCCAATCTAGAAGAGATAAATGCATGGATCAGGGTCTCAGCATCAGCCATAGACAGGATGGGACGAATCTTCGCTATATTTTGCAGGTGGAAGAAAGCAGTCCTAGTAATATTTCTAATGTGGAGGCCAAAGGACAATGAAGGATCAAAAATTACCCCAAGGTTCCTCAATTTGTCAGTGTGATGTATGACACACGTGCCTAGGTTAAGCGTTAACTGGTCAAATTGATGCCGATGTCTCACTGGACCAAGAGCCATCATTTCAGTCTTATCAGAGTTTAAAAGTAGGAAGTTTCTAGACATCCAATTTCTCACTGCTGCAAAGCAATCTTCTAAGGATTTTATGTGAACGAGATTACCAGCAGTTATCTGCATATATAACTGAGTATCATCATATTGTTTGTATTTCTTCATAACTGATGGAAATAAAGTTCAAGACATATTCAGTAAGTTGGAAATGTTCATGTGTCCATCCCCTGACTTGTCTGAAGGAAACTGGCACTGAAATGAATTATTTACAGGTATTACACCAAAGGGGCCCATTACTTATGCTGGTTGTACCCCCTATATGGCATCTTGTTGGCTTTTAGATTTTAAATTAATTTCTATCAAGTTATAGATATTTGCTTTTGAGTTTGAGTTTAAGGAGGATAATTTTATACATTTTTATATTGAGAAGTCTGATTTGCCTTTTGTATTTGAAATGGTGTAAATAAATTAAAATGTGTGAAATATCAGGGGCTTGAATACTTTTGCAAGGCACTTTATTTGTTAGGTTCATTTTGTTCTTCTTCTTCTCTTTATTTCTTTATTTCTTCTTTTCTTTATTTTTAGGTATCAGACAGACGCAAGTGATCACATAACCACAATGCTCCTTGAAAGCAAGAATTATTGCTGGCTTTAGTCTCATGACCTTGCAGAGTCAGAAAGAAGCCATCATGAATCCAATACATTGTCATTCATTCAACAATAATAATATTAATATAGGAATGAAGACAGCAAGGGTTACAGCAATCTGACATTTGACCACAATAATCTTGATTATCACCTAAATGATTGACCTCTGGCGACTTTGCTAGGGAAATTCTGAAATCTACCTAATCTGCCACATTTGGTCCAAATCAGGTTGAAAATCAGACTTCTTGACCTTGACCTTTGCCAAAATGAATTCTGTAAGATCAGATTCAGAGTTTAGCTTCTTTAGCCATCCCAGTCTCATGTTTTTTTTTTCGTGCTCCTGTCACAAAATGAGTCAAATTTTCGTGACAGGGTTTTTTTTTTTAACTCACTTTTACTAGCCCTACTCCTACCACCAACCCTAACCATAACCACCCCCACCCCCACTTCATTTTTAATTTTGTGCAGCCATCACAGAATGAATTAGAATGAATTTGTGCTGTCATGACGAAAATGAGGCACTTTTCGTCACATCACAAACCAATAGATTAATCAGGGCTGTGAAATGAAAATTGTGAAATCCGAGGAAAATTTGCAGGGGGTCGGGTGGGTACAGCTCCCCAGGAGCTGGGGTCTAGGGCCCTGTGGGGCCCCAGAATTAAATTTTTATCTAATGATACTTTTTCAGCATCTCCTGGAAGAACAAATCTCAAAATTAGTGGATTAGTGGAAATGAGCCTATAGTCAACCTTTTATTTGACCTGTCAATGATGATGTTGAAATAACAGAATATGACGTGGAAGTAGGACCTGGAGTGATTTACCTTTTAATTGTAAAACTAGAAGCACTCGGAGAGTGCAAACCTCCGCCAAGGCCATGGGGTCACTGACGCCATAACATCTACAAGCCATGGAATCACTGAACCTAAAAAAGTCTAACAATGATGTTTGCTCAGTAGTACAAAAAGTTTCATCTGCTGTGACTGGATAGCATGTATCCTTAGCGTTTGGCATCACAGTTTATTGCAACTTCCACCTTTCCCAGAAGCTACTGTCATCTGAGCACTGATATTGATATTGCTTGTGCTTATAGACAAAAACAAATGAGACAAAATTCAATTTATTATTCAACTAAACTGCAAATATATGAATTTTTTAACATTTATGAAACACGTCTCTAAATAAATAACAGTAAATTCTGAAATAGAACTATTTTTTAAGTCTTGCATGTGCTACACAAGGCCATAGGGTCACTGACCCTAAAGAGATTCCCTCCTTGGCACAGTGATCTATTCAACAATTCAGTGTTACAACCAAAACTATGATACATACACTTTTCTTTCCTTTATATTTGACATGCTTGACCATGAAAACATACCACTAGAACTTGGAATTTATGTCTTTATTAGTTCAAAAGTTATTGTATAAAAATGATTTTTCGGTAATGGCGGTTTTCTTCTGGCTCTGGCTCCATAACATTTGAAGCTACATCAAATCTGATGACACATTACTGAATCAGTACAGATTCAGCTACAATTTGGTGTTAGTTGTGCATCTCTAGCTTCATTTGTCATCTCACACTGATACATTTTCTATTTTCCCTATATTTTTGCATCTTCTGGATCACCAGATCCGGAATCCAGATCCGATCATCACCAAAGTTTGTTGTTTGATAGAACATTTGACTATGTTACACCCTAATTTTTTTCAAGCCTTTCTGCCTTGTTTTTGTGGAGTTAGAAACTAGAATGTCAAAGTTCCCCCTATCCCGCAATGGTGAAGAATCATTTAAAAAATTCCTGGATCCGGATCATGATCCAGATCACCACTAAAATTTAATCACTTGTTCCTGTTGTCATTTCCAACCACTCCACAAAATTTCAGTTATCCTGCTGACAATCAGAGAGACAAACAAACAAACAAACTCGACCGAAAACATAACCTCCTTGGCGGAGGTAACAAATTATGGATCAACTCAGAACAATTAAACTACATGAAATTTATGAAGACTGAAAAGACTGTTACAGCATTTCAAAAACCACAGCTAAAGCTTGTAGAATATTTGGAAAATCATGGTAAAATATCAATAACATACCTTATAGTAAAAAGTCACTTATATTCTTGTGTAAGGGTGATTCTTAGACTACGGGCACTTATTATGTCCTTTGATCATATTGTATGAAAAACAGAAAAAAGGGGAAATTTCACACTTTTATAGTTATCTTTACAATGAAAGCGTGTTAAGAAATTTGTTCTAGTAGTCTATGATGACTTTTTCACCTTTTTTCAGCATCATTATATGCAAATATTGCCGTTTTGTGCTTGTCCCACACCCAGACTTTTGATCTTCAATGATAAAATGAATGATAAAGAAACATTTTTTCTAATGTTTTAAAATATCTCTGAATAAAATATCAGTAAAATAATCAAAACATAATTGGGGTATTCAATGTCATACAACTGTTGTGATTTTTTTAAACAAAATGTAGTTGTCCCACACTATTGCCGTAATTTCCACCACAACACTGTAATGTCCCTAAACAGTTTGTATGAAAGATTGTTTGGGTAGTTTCTATGGAGATAAACAGTGACATCAGAGCACATGTATACAGTGCCAAATCACAACAAACAGTTGCCCCAAGGCGCTTTATATTGTAAGGCAATGGTGTGGTGGAAATTACATTTACAAGGCCAATAGTGCCCGTAGTTAAAGAATCACCCGTAAATTCATGCAGCCTAAATCCATTCAAAGCCACAATGTCTTTTTTACAATGAAAGAAAGTCTAGATTAATGAAAAAAAAGTCACATAATCTTGTCTAAAATCCTGTCTGAATGGCAGAATGTTTATTTTCCAGGTGTGTTGATGAAGCCAGCGATGATTCCACAGATTCTTGTCCTTATAAGACTTTTTCAAACAGTCTTTCTCGCCATCTTCTCTCTGTGCGACGTCGGTCCGTGACACAGACATGCTGCACAATTCTTCTTTTAAAAACTTGAAAGCTCTAAAAGTTTGGAATCTCCACATGCTAAGTTTAGCTTAAGCGCCGCACAGGAGCCACACAGCATCGCCGCAGCAACCAACCAGTCCCGCTTTATGACAACTGTCGTAACAGCTACGCTTTGAGTGGCATTTTTCCTCCGCGAAACTCCGCGGATCCGAGGAAACTGATTTGTATCTGTAACACACAGATCAGTGTCCGCGGACTTATAAAACTTACACGATGTCATAAAAAAAGAGAACACTTTGTGATAAACATTTTAAAAACTCAGTGATGTTCACGAATAAAGAGTACATCACTAACACCCCACCCCCCCTCCCCATGATGAAATCCACGGAATCCCGTGTATCCGCGGAGTTTTCACAGCACTGATTAATGTATATTTCGTGCTGCTGAATCACGACATGCCGTGAGACCAGGTTATCTTTAGCATATGAAGTTTAGTAGAAATCAGCAAAAGGACCTGGAAGTAGTAATCCAATAGAAAAATGGAAAAATAAGACCTGATCTTGACCCTGACGACTGAACTTCGGCAATATGACCTCACATGGGCAAATCCAGAACCCACCTGCACATTAAAGTGAAATTTTGACCTGTAATCCCAAAGATCTTGAAAGTTCAGTAGAAATCTGCCAAAGGATGCACTCTGCCTAAGTGAGCAAAAGGACAAACGCTCAAATTATTGTATGATACTTTGCTTCTGTTTCCCTGGATTTGCATCAGGAGCAGCATCTGGCTTAAAACTTGTGCCAAAATCTAATGTGGGTCTGTACTGCATCTGCTGTGGTGACCCTGAGAAACTGGGAGCAGACAAAAGACAAACAACACCAACAACATTTTGCTACTGTTCCCATTTTTCTGCCAGTTCTTTCTTCCTGTTGTAACATCATGACCCCGCTGTGGGACCAGCTGTACTCCTACAGGTCAGGAGATCTGGATCATTTAAACTCACTCTTCATACCTTCTTCTCATAAAGAGATTAAATGTCGCGCTTGCTTTCTGGAGGTAGTTTTCCTGACAGAGAATAGTGTTAAGGACCTGGGGGGTATTTGTTTGTGTGTCGTGTGGGTGAGTGTCCTGCACAGCCCCGCGGGGCTGCCATCTGACCTTTCCCTGGTGCCTGTGGTGCCTTTGAGGCACCAAAGTGGTGTTTATTTAAAACCTGGCTCTCAATCATTTGCCGGCTGCGTGATTTTGTGCATTCGCTCGCACTGACAAAGAATGAGAACAAAACAGAGACATACAGGCAGACAGGGAGGCGGTGAAAATTACCGTAAGTGTAAATATGATGTTTGTGACGATGTGAATGACGGCGTGCGTGCTGTAGAATCAGGAGCTGCTCAGAGGGTCTCTGGTAATCACACATTATTCATGAGCTCTTAATGTGAGACAAGACAAACTGGCGGAGCTGATGACAAGTTTGATGAGAACGGAGGAAAGGAGCAGGTGGTGCGCACGCGTGCGTGCGAGTGTGTGTTCATACTCGAGTCATTACCAGTCTGTCGTGTTCAGCTCTCACACACTATGTGACAGGAATAAACTAACAGCACTGGACTCTTTGTCTTTTGCCAATCACATGTTTGCTTGCAAAGTTTGACGCATGCTCAGATAAAAAAAATTATATTTGCAGATTTTGAATAAAAGACATTTGTGTATTGACGCAAATACAAAACTCTGCTAATTTTCCATTTGATACTTTGTGCCATTTGTCTGATACCTGTGAATCTGCTGCTGCCCTTATTGCATGTTAAATCCAAATTTGCCTCAGAAAAAAGGGGTTTTATATTTGACAAAAAATAATGCATTAATTAATTGATTGGCCAGGCTGCATAAAATTATTTTATTCAATGATTTATTAGAAGGGGAAAAAGCCTAATTTGGACTTTTTCCAGTTTCTAGAGACTTCAGAACCAGCGATCTCGGAATCACTACGGTCTCAGTCACCACGGGGGCATAAGTTCACTACTTGTACAGAGTCAGCGTCAACAAAAGTGGTCGTTAAAGATGGGCTCCAATTTGTAAACAAAATAAATAAATAAATAAATAAATAAATAAAGTAATAATAAAACACCCATAAAGAATAATTGCATTTACTTTTCAATTGCACCCTGAAAATACAGAAAGCATACAGTTTGTTTTGTGTGTATAATACTGGGTCACTTGTTGACGATAGTAATTCACCAATTATTACCTCCACCAACGAAGCTGGAGAAGGTTATGTTATCGCCCCTGTTTGTTTGTTTGTTTGTTTGTTTGTTTGTTTGTTTGTTTGTGTGCCTGTTTGTCTGTTTCTGAAGAGCCTGGAGCCCACACTTTTTCATATAGCATTATGACATTTTTACTGATTCATATCCTGATAGGGAAGAAGTGATTAAATTTTCAAGGTCATAGGTCAAAGGTCAAAGTCAGGAAAAACCTTGGAAAATGGGGGAAAAAATCCCTTTTATCATTGAATGAATTTTTAAACATTTATAAAGCTGTCAAAAAAGATAAAAATGTATTTAATATTTGAGAGCATTATGTAGGATGTATCCTTTATCAACTGACAAAGTTTGATCGGGGGATCTGATCCAGATTACACATTTTGTGACCATTTAATTTTAACATTGAAAACACTATTTAATATATATTTTACATCATATCTTAATCAAGCGTGCCCCAATCACTCTCATATTTGAAAGTGAGGTGCAGGTTGACACTCACTATCACCCAACAATGTTTGATCCAGATCTGATCAAGACTGTGGATTTTGTGGACATTTGAACTTAATATTGAAAAGCCCCTTTGATGTACATTTTGCATTATATCTCAATCAAAAGTGCCTCAATCACTCTCATTTGTGACAATGAGGTGCAAACTGGCAATTTCAATGAATAGACTCAATTCGATCCACTTTGTGGATTTAGCAGATATTTGATTCTTTTTAGCATTGAAAAGCCCTTTTGATCTGTATTTTGTATTACAAAATAATAATAATAATAATAATAATAATAATAATAAAATGATCATCATTATAATCATTGAATGAATGAATGAATTTTATTCAGCACGCACATAAACAAAATACCAACATAAAAATCTCTTACTAACATAACAAATCAAAAAAAAAAAGAAAATACAACAATAACGCAAACAATTTCCCAATTGGATGCGGCCGAAAGGGCATGGGCTGAAGCTAAAGCTTATAATTATCACTAGATAATTAAAGGAGTAGTCACTTAAGTCACAAAATAGATTTTCTTTGCCACCACTATAATTTTCTTCTTTTTGTGCATGCTGCTTTCTCCTTTATGGTATGTGCAAAATGGAACCTGATCTCATGGACGTTCATAATGACATCATGAAAAGTGATTTAATCTGCTATTTCCTGATAACACGTTTTGTGACGGTATCATGCAATGTGAGGTGACGCGGGGGGTGGGGGGAGCATGGTGGTTAGGGTTAAAAATAATGAACAAAACTGACTCATGAAAATGTGACGCATTTTATGATGGTAACACAAAAAAACACAACAAACAAGAGACTGGGCTGGCAAATGTGATGGAGTGACCTAACCATATTTGCAATCCCCTCAAAATGAAGGCTACCAACAATAAAAGAAACTGGAATTTTTGGATATACTATGGAAATTAAAGTACTTTATAATGGCTAGATTTCAACACAAAGTAATTCTGGTAACATTGTAGACAATCATAAGGGACTGCAACTTTAAAATAATGATTATTTGTGGCTGTACTAAGTCTGACAGAAATGTTTGCTAGAAATTCTATTTCCATCATACTGAAAGATGAAATTTTTGTTGGCATATTTTGTTAATTAAATTGTTGTTTGTTCATGATGTTCGTGGACAGGATTTCAAGGTGCAGTCAGGGACCGTAGGGTGACCAGTTTGGTGACTTCAGAGTTGCATTTCTGCTTTTTGCAGATGATGTGGTTCTGTTGGCTTCATCAGGTGGTGACCTCCAATGTGCACTGAGCAGCTTTAAGCCTGAGTGTGAAGTGACTGGGATGAGAATCAGCACCTCTAAATCTTATTAGACCATGTTCTTCTGTTTGAAAATGGTGGGTTTTCCCCTCTGGGTCAGGAGAGAGTTGTAGCATGAGATTGATAGACGGATTGTTGCAGCATCTGATGTTTTACAGGCACTGTACGAGACAATTGTGGTGAAGCAAGAGTTGAGCTGAAAGGTGAGGCGCTCAATTTACCAGTTGGTTTATGCTCCTGTCCTCACCTACAGTCTTGAATTTTGGGTAATGAGTGAAAGAATAAGATCATGGGTACAAAAGTGGCGGAAATGAGATTCCTCTGTTGGGTATATGGGCTTACTCCCAGACAGGCTGAGTGACTCAACCATCCAAGAGGTACTTGAAGGATACCGAGGATTTGAACCAAGCATCCTCTGGTCTCAAGCCCAACACTTAACCACTAGACCATCACCTCGAAAGAAGTCATCTGAGGTGGTTCGGGCACGTGGTGAGGATGCCTGCTGGTAGTCTCCCTAGGGAGGTCTTCCAGGCATGTCCAACTGGCAGGAGGTGTCGGGGAAGACCCAGGACACACTGGAGAGATTACATTTCCCAGAAGGCTTGGGAATGCCTCGAGATCCCAGGGAAGAGTTACAGGACATGCCTGAGGATAGTAAAGTGTGGGATTAGCTGGTTCATCTGCTACTACTGCGACCCAGACGGGGATAAGCAGCAGAAAATGAATGAATGAATGTTTGAATTACAGTACCTTATATGCAATATGACTATATTGCATATAAGTAGTAGCAGTAGCAGACCAACCAGCTAATCCCACACTTTACTATTCTCAGGCATGTCCTGTAACTCTTCCCTGGGATCTCGAGGCAGTATGACTATATAAAAGCAGGGGTGGTGGCCAAGTGGTTAATGCGCTTGGTTTCAGTGCAGAAGGTTCCGGGTTCAAATCTCACCCCTGCCACATTTCTCCATGTGATGTGAAGTTGCGTCAGGAAGGGCATCTGGCGTAAAACCTGTGCCAATTCAACATGCAGATCCACCTTGGATTTGCTGTGGCGACCCCGAGTGTAAACAAGGGAGCAGCCGAAGGGACTTACTATATGCAATATGACTATATATGAAAATCTCATATATAGCAATTTCTCAGCCATTTATGCAGCAATTGAGCTCAAATTTGTTACATGGGTAGCAATCAGCATGCCTAAAAACATCTGACAGGTTTTGAGAAATTTTTAATTTTGACCTTGATATGACCCCTGGACTGTTTTGTCATCACTTTAAAGATCTTCTTCTCAGAAACCACTGAACCAATGAAGCTGAAATTTGGTGTGCACGTGCCTACCCATGAGGACGCCAAAGTTTGTTTGAGGTGTTCTGATCAGATTCCAAATATGGCTGCCACGGTGGCCATATTGAAAATGCCACGAGAGCCATTAGTCAGCCATTTTTAAAGATGTTGAGCTGAAATTTTGTACAAGGGTAGCTAGTAGGTAGCTCCAAACATATCTGATGAGTTTTGAAGATTTTTAATTTTGACTTTGATATGACCTTTGGGGTTTAACCATACCCACTTTTCTAGCTGAAACTGTGATGTCTTCTATCATCAAGATGAGCTACAGTGCCCATGGCACTATTTTGTAATCTTGCCATTTTTACCTCTATAGTGGGGTTGAAATGAAATAATCAACATAAACTTGGCACGCAGACTGTCAACTTTAATTCAAGTAGTTACAGTGCAACGGGAAAGTATTCACAGCACTTCACTTTTTCCACATTTTGTTGTTACAGCCTTATTCCAAAATGGATTAAATTTTTTTTCTCAAAATTCTACACACAATACCCCATAATGACAATGTAAAAAAGGGTTTTTTGGTTTTTGTGGGTTTTTTTAGATTTTTGCAAATTTATTCAAAATAACAAAAACTAAGAAATCACATGTACAAAGGTATTCACAGCCTTGCTCAAAATTGAGGTCAGGTGCTTCCTGTTTCTGCTGATCATCCTTGAGGTGCTTTTACAGCTTAATGGCCTAGGAGGTTTTTTTGTTGTTTTTTTTTTGTCATCACCCCAAGGTCCCAGTGTCAGAGCACAAACCAAGCATGAAGTCAAACAAATAGTCTGTAGACCTCAAAGACAGGAATGTCTCAATTCACAAATCTGGGGAAGGGTACAGAATCATTTCTGCTGCTTTTAAGGTCCTAATGAGCACAGGGGCCTCCATCATCTGTAAATGGAGTAAGTTCAGATCCACCCTAGACCTAGCCACCTGTCTAAACTGAGCTACCACGGGAGAAGGGCCTTAGTCAGGGAGGTGACCACGAACCTGATGGTCACTCTGTCAGAGCTTCAGCATTCCTGTGTGGAGAGAAGAGAACCTTCCAGAAGGACAACGATCTCTGCAGCAATCCACCAATCAGGCCTGTATGGTAGAGTGGCCAGATGGAAGCCACTCCTTAGTAAAATGCACATAGGAACCCTTCCTGTAGTTTGCCAAAAGGCACCTGAAGGACTCTCAGACCATGAGAAACAAAATTCTCTGGTTTGATGAGACAAAGATTGAACTCTTTGGACTGAATGCTCAGTGTCATGGAAAACCAGGCACCATCCATAAAAGGCACATGGCAGCCCAACTGGAGTTTGCCCAAAAGGCACCTGAAGGACTCTCAGACCACGAAAAACAAAATTCTCTGGTCTGATGAGACAAAGATTGAAGTCTTTGGCCTGAATTTCAGGCCTCATGTTCAGAGGAAACCAGGCACCATCCCTACAGTGAAGCATGGTGGTGGCAGCATCATGCTGTGGGGATGTTTTTTCAGTGGCAGAAACTGGGAAACTAGTCAGGATTGAGGGTAAGATGAACACAGAAATGTACAGAGAAATCCTGGAAGAAAACCTACTCCAGAGCACTCTTGTCCTCAGACGGGGGTCACAGTTCATCTTTCAGCAGGACACACAGCCAAGAAATCAAAGGAGTGGCTTCAGGACAACTCTGTGAATGTCTTTGAGTGGCCCAGCCAGAGCCCAGACCTGAATCTGATTGAACATCTCTGTAGAGATCTGAATATGGCTCGTTCCTCATCCAACCTGATGGAGCTTGAGAGATACTACAAAGAGAAATGAGCAAAACTGCCAAAAGATAGGTGCACCAAGATTGTAGCATCATATTCAAGATGGCTTGAGGCTGTAACTGCTGCCAAAGTGCATCAGCAAAATGTTGAGCAAAGGGTGTGAATACGTATGTACACATGAATTCTTAGTTTTTTTTTATTTTTAATAAATTTGTAAAAATAAAAAAAAACTTTATTCATGTTGTCATTATGGAGTGTTGTGAGTAGAATTCTGAGGGGAAAAATGAATTTCCTCCATTTTGGAAGGCTGTGTGGAGAACATGAAGTGCTGTCAATACTTATGCACCTGGAGTTTGCCTGGAGTTTGGCGGTTTGGTGGCTGTGAGAGGAAAAACTGTGCATCATGCAACTTTCGTTTGTTTCACCAACACTCAAAGTGCCACGAGGGTGTCACATTTTATTCTCTCCAAGCTGCAGGAACAAGAGCCCCCCGCCCAAACTACAGACAAATTTAAATAAACCCCAAAATTCTGCTGGCTAAGTGTACAAAAGTTCAAAAGAGGTGGGAAAAAACTGTGTTCTCAAATATATCCACGTTACATTTGACATGAACAGGAAGTGAGCCTGCCAGTGTGATAAATAGGCCGTGCTCATTGTCAGGTATTTCAAAAGTGACCTCTAGTCTTTAAAAATCTGCCTGTCAGCAAGGAGTGATTGACTCTAACTCACCTTTCTAAAGCCGAGTGGAGATGCTGAGTAGCACCTTATGCTCCCGTCCATCCAGTCTGAGTGGCTGCGTTGCCGGCCAGCGCAGCTGCTTGGTGCTCTTTGATTTAGCTTAGATCACTGGAGTACAAGGGATTTTACAGCTGGGATTTTCCAGGTCCGTCATCTCGTGTCTTTGCTTTGATAAAGCTTGCGTCTCTAAGAAAACACTGTAAGCCTGCATATAAAAGAGAAGATCCGCTTCTTCTTCCGCCACCACAAATCCTCTCATGTTTGTTGCGATGCAACGGTTTTGTTGTCAACTTCCTGGTGGAGCGCCGGGTAGTAGTTAGATTAGGATTTGCTCATTATGTCTTTATCGTGGCTAATTAGTCATAGTGATAGGTTTCTCAGGCACGCCCAAGATGTGCCGAGCTCACGCCTGTGCTTAATCATCACATTCACATTCTCATTTGCATTTCAAAGCTGTTTTGTTCAAGTTTCAGTGAGCAGGAGGACATGCAGGAGGCGCAGCGGAGAGGAAGCATAGCGCGCCCCGCAGTCCAGGCCCATCCAAACCGATGCACACCTTCCATTTATTTTCTTGCACTCCTCCTATTTTCCCCCTTCAAGAATCTGTCCTCTCTGACAGCCGTCTGTGTGCGGACCTACAGTAAGTGCTCATCATCTGAACACTTTGATGTATATTTCGCTGCCGTTGCACGAAGCAGATGAATCAGTGGGTATACAAAGAGGCGCCAAAGCAAGCACAAGAGAGCCCGCGTGGATGAGCCTCCGTGTTTATACTCTTATATTTTCATTGATCCCGCAGGGAGCTGAACAGTGTTTATGGAAATGAGGTAACATTTAATCAAAATTCCCTGAGCAGTTGTGTGAAAAATGACTATTTAGCTGCATTAAAAACACAAAGAGTTCAGAGCACTTAGATGTAAATTTGAAGTCATCATGAGAGGACAAAGGTGAGGACAAAGAACACGTTTGCCATTTCACGTGACTATTTGCTCACAACTGTGAACACAACACACTGAGCACATTTAGAGAGGATGATGATGATAAGAGCTGTGTGCACAGTGTCGGCATGCATGGTGCCGGCACCAGTGATGCCGGTAACGCGTTACTAAGTAACACGTTACTGTAATCTAACCACTTTTTTTTGTAACGAGTAATCTAACGCGTTAATCTTTCCAAATCAGTAATCAGATTAAAGTTACTTCTCCAAGTCACTGTACGTTACTATTATTTTTGCATTGTGGGTTGACAGCAGCATTAAACTTGGTCCGTGGGCAGGGGGTCGGGGTTCGACTGAACTGCCCACTTTAAGCGGGCTGTGAGCTTTTCATCAGTTACGACTCGTCCTCACCTCTTAAAGCGCGGTGAAAATAGCACACCTGCACTGAGCTTTACAAAGTCATTTTTATGCTTTATTTTCCTCCTTTATTTAGAATTCTGAGCTGAGCCGCTCGGTATCGTCTCGTTAAAAACAGCTGATCCTCCACTACACGTCAACAACTAACACTATTTTCCATTCAAATGCACATAAACTGTCTTTCTGAGGACCACATGATGTGAAAACTCAATAAAACTTCTGGTCATGTTTTCTGCATAAATAAATGTTATCCATTCTTTGTGCTCAAACGCCAAAGCAGAGGCGAATCCAGATGGAATGGGGGCGTGGGGCAGGGATGTGCCCCCCTCCCCCACAACACCCCTAGATTAAAGGCCCAGTTTTGAAGCCGTTTTTTTTTACTACAACTACTAATACTACTTAAAATAATAATAATTTTGACAAGTAAAATGTTTATAGAGAATTTAAATGTTAGAAAAAGGTTAGAATTTAATAGTTACATTTATAAACAATGTAGGTTAGAAATTGCAAGTTTTACTGTTACAGTGCTGTCAACAGTTAAATCTGAGGTCAAGGAGATTATTTTACTTTTTATAAAACAAGTATTTATTTTCATTGAAGTCAAGAAAGGGTGACTATAAAGTGAGTTTTGGCAAAACAGGTATCATTGTCATGTTGAGGTGGCAGAGGGTTGTTGTCGGCAGCTGGGGAAAGTAACTAAAAAAGTAAGTAGTAATCTAACTTAGTTACTTTTACAATTGAGTAATCAGTAAAGTAACTAAGTTACTTTTCCAAGGAGTAATCAGTAATCAGTAATTGGATTACTTTTTCAAAGTAACTGTGGCAACACTGGCCGGCACCAATGGAAACTAAAAAGTAAAAGTAAGGGGGAGGTCGGGGGTTCGGCTGAACTGCCCACATCACTCATTTTCAGCGAGCTGCAAGCTTTTCCATCTGCGGTTTTGTGCAGCAGCTCTGAGATGAAAAAACAGTTGTCTCTGAAAGCGTGGTGTTCTCACTAAAAACAGCAAAAGACCCAAAATGCGTTATCAACAAATACTAATGCTCTTTTTTCCATCCAGCTGCACCTAAAGCCTCTTTCTGAGGATGACATGATGTAAAAACACTGATAAAACTTTCTTACCTGTCAATCTGGTTGTTCTTTCTGCGTAAATACACGTTATAAATTCTTCTTGCTCAGACAACAAACCAGGGTTGAATCCAGACAGAAAGGGGTTGTGGGTGGCACGGCTCCCCCACAACACCCCTAAATTAAAGGTCCACTTTTGATGGCATTTTTTCATACTAATGCTACGAGAAATAATAATAATAATAATAATAATAATAATAATAATAATTTCAACAACTAAAATGTTTAGAAAGAATTTATATGTTCAAAAAATGTTAGAAATAATTTAATAGTTACATTTATAAACAATGTAGGTTAGAAACTGTAAGTGTTACCGTTTCAGTGCTGTTAAGAGTTAAATATGAGGTAAAGAAATATGTCTTTATGTTATTTTTACAACGTATCAAAGAAGTATTTACGTTCATTGAAGTCAAGAAAGAGTGACTATAAAGTGCATATTGGCAAAACAGGTTATCATTTTCATGTTGAGCTGGCAGGGGGGTGTTGTCAGCAGCTGCTGGAAGTAACTAATAAAGTAACTAGTAATCTAACTTAGTTGCTTTAAAATTGAGTAATCAGTAAAGTAACTAAGTTACTTTTTCAAGGAATAATCAGTAATCAGTAATTGGATGACTTTTTCAAAGTAACTGTGGCAACACTGGACACCACCCCTACAATGAAAACGAAAAGGTACACTGCAACAAAAAACTTTACTACGCAATTCATATTTTTTCTGTATGCATTCATTTTACAAACCTAGGGGAGGTGATGGTCTAGTGCAGGGGTGGCCAAGTTCGGTCCTCGAGAGCTACCTTCCTGACACTCTTAGTTGTCTCCCTGCTCCAACACACCTGAATCCAATAAAAGGCTCATTAAAAGTCTGCTAACAAGTCTTTCATTGGATTCAGGTGTGTTGGAGCAGGGAGACAACTAAGAGTGTCAGGAAGGTAGCTCTCGAGGACCGAACTTGGCCACCCCTTGCCTAGTGGTTAAGCGTTGGGCTTGAGATCAGAGGATCCTTGATTTAAAACTCAGCCTGACCGGAAAATCACTAAGGGCCCTTGGGCAACGTCCTTAATCACCTAGTTGCTCCCAATGTGTAGTGGGTGTCTTGCATGGCAGCAGCCTCAAATCAGGGTGAATGTGAGGCATTTGATGTGTTAAGCGCTTTGAGCATCTGATGCAGATGGAAAAATGCTATATAAATGCAGTCTATTTATCATTTAACCTGTTGCATGCATTCATTCATTTCAAGGTCATAGTGATACTGTACATTCGAGATTTTGTGTTTGTAACATTTTTTAGCGAGATATCTCAGCTAAAGATTCTGAAGAAGATGTGTTTAAGTGGATAACGGACATGGTCAACAGGAACTAGCCCTGGTAACCTAATGGCTAATGGTTTCTCCATTAGCTATGTGTCTTCCATAATGTTAAAAATGCAAGAGAATGTTTGCAATGAAAACAAAAAATGCTCGGTAACACTTTACTTGAAGCTATCGTCATAATAGTGACATGACACTGTCATAACTGTTACATGACACAGTTATGAACGTGTCATAAACATTATGTCAATGTCATAAACATTTATGACTTCTGTCATTATGTGTCATTCAATTTTTGTAATGACAAGTTGACAAGTTGGCATACAATTGAACCAAACAGGCCAAAGACAACTTCTGGTCATGTCACTTTGATTAAAGTAAAGTTGTTATAATCAAGACAACCCAAAAAATGTCAATGCCCCAATGCCTCTTTCCTAAAACCGGTCATACGACTCTTGTTTACCTATTTTAATTCATATTGAATGCTATAAGTCTCTTAATTCCAGATTGAGTGAAGTTGCTTCCTTATGTGCTTCATTGTGTATTATTCATGAGCACTGAGCCCCACTTTATATTCCCGATTTGTGGAGACCGGAAGGATACGTCATTTCCTGATGGCTCTTATAAATTCATTCATGCATTTTCTGTCGCTTATCTAGGTGGCAGTGGCTGCTTGATCTTGCTTGTTTGAATGCTGTGTTAGTTTTATATTGTGTTTGTGTTATATTCTGTTCATTTTATTCCACCCACAAACAATAGAGCATGCAAGATTATTGTTTTTGGCCACATGCATCTGTATGTCTCTCTGTGTGTGAAAGTTTTGATCTGTTTTGTACCATACTTTATTAAATGATTCAGAATCAGCAAACAAAGTGATTTGATTTTGAGGAAAAACTGGTTAAAAGTGAAGCTCGTTAAAAAGGCGAGCTCAGTTTTTATATATGTGGAATATTTAAAGGGGTTCTCTGGGATTTTGCAACTTACGCTCTATTACTAGAAGTTTTCTAAGTTATATTTTCACTCAGGAAGACAACTAAATTAATCAGTGCTTTACCTACTACTTTATGTTACTTTATTTTATGCTGGAGAAAATCTAAATAAGGTTTTGCAAACTGTAGAGATTGAGTTTCAAAAAGTTATGAAATGGTTCTACGTTAATAGATTATCTTTGAATATTAGTAAGACTAAATTTATGATTTTTAGTTGTAAACGAAAAGACATAAATGCATCTTTGGTTATAAGAGGATCAGCAGTTGAAAGGATTCATGAGACTAAGTTCCTAGGTGTTACGATTGACGAACAGTTGACATGGAAACCCCACATAGAGCTTGTCAAAACAAAGGTATCACAAACTATAGCAGTGTTACATAAGGTTAAATATTTTCTTAATAAAAGTGCTTTGTTTCTGTTGTATAATTCACTGATTTTACCATATTTCAATTATTGCATTGAAGTGTGGGGAAGAGCTTGCAAAACATATATTGATTCAATTATTCTTTTACAGAAACGTGTTATTCAAGTCGTTACTGGAAGTGGATTCAGGGCCCACACTAACCCAATATTTATGCAATTACAAACACTAAAATTTAATGAATTGGTTGAATATAATTTACTTAAAACCATGTATAAAGCTCACCAAAAAGTGTTACTAGATAACTTGCAAAACAGGTTTAAAAAGAGAGAGAGCAGATACAAATTAAGAGGAGATGAAGTTTTTTCAAAATTAAAATTTAGAACAAAATCGAAAGAAAGATGTATATCAATTCAAGGAGTTGATTTATGGAACAGCCTTGATGGTAGTATAAAAACTTCCAGGTCCATTCATATGTTTAAGAAAAGTGTGAAAGAATCTTTATTGAACAGATATGTTAATAATGTATAGCAGAGAAGCTTTGTGTTATTGATTGAATGTTTTGAAGTATATAACTGGGTTCAACAGCACAACCTAACTGGAACAGTTACTGTTTATTTAGATGATAGGGGGCAGACATTATAAGCTCTTGCTTCTTTCTGTCCCTTTTCATTCATGATATTTGTGTTAAGAACCTGGGGAGGACAGCTAGGCTAAGGTAAGCAGCTAACTACACAATTCATCATTTAAACATGAACTTTTACCTCTACAGGGACACTGTCAGTACTACCAGACACTTCAAATGTCATTTTCACCTTTTTACTGGTAACAAACACTTTTTAGAGCAGGTCACTCAGTGGATCAGGAGCTGACCTGCCAATATAGCCCAGTCTCATAGTTTTTTTTTGTTTTGTTTTGTTTTGTTTTTTTGTGCACCTATCTCAGAAAATGACCCATTTTCATGACACGGTTATTTACATTTTGCTACTGATAATCCTCCCCTTCTCCTAACTCTAACCATAACCATAATGTAAGTGTCTCCCCTCCCTTAACCCTAACCATAACCCCCCAGACCCCCCATAACCCCATATTTTGTGCCCTCTCATGAAATGAATTTGTGCCCCTGTCACGCAAAGGGCCCCATTTCCGTGCCTCCATCACGAACCAATAGAATAATGTAGTTTTTGTAATGCCATCACCAACTGCCGTGAGGCTGGGTTGCCCAATATGTAGACATGGACTAGAATCCTGCTCATACTACCTGTCTGTGTCCAAGGACACAACAATTAATCTGCATTGTCTCAGTCCCCCAACTATAAATGGGTACCTACATCGAACTGGCATCCCCTTCCGGAGGAGTTATGTACTCTCATCTGCTTTACGCTATGGAGATAAGCACCACCACCAGTGGTCTTCAGGGCTTATATGTTACTTGCTTCTTCTTCAAGTGGCAACAAGAAATTACTTACTGGAACTTTTTAGCTTGCATATCATTATATTCATTAGCCTATTAACTTGTGATGGAGTTTGCATTCAAAATCAGTAATGCATTGATTAATTTCGTTTTTGTCAAGAGTGAAACGATTACCCACCCCATGTCTAAAAAATAACCAAGGACATTCAAGATCAAAACTATTTATTTAAACAATTTGGAGTTCATGTGACTGTATATTTTAAAAATACTGTCACAAAAAAGTTTTAGACTCTCTTTCAATGGAATCATTTCATGGGCATAAAGAAGGCAGTGGGTTTGGTTCTACCAAAGCCAAACACTATTCTCTACTGTGGAGGTCACACAGTCTTGTTATGTCTGTGTGGGCTTCTAATTTCTTGCAATCAGTAATAAATGGGCTTCAAGGTCATCAACAAATAGGTTTTGTTGACACTCCAATCTGCAAATAAATAAATAAAAATAAAATATTCACGAAGTGCACTCTAAGAAATAAAATGTTGAATTTAATTAATAAAGTTAAGGTAACTTTTTCCACATAACATTGTCAATTGAGTGCAAAACAGTATTGTAGTTGAAATTAATTAAATCAAATGAAACATTATTACTTAAATCCCTAAAATTAACAATTGCAAGTATATTGAAAATAATAGTATTAATTACATTTTAAACCCCTGTGTTTCATTTCTTAGAGTGTGTTAAAGCATGTGAGGATAGAGCCTGATGTAGTGTGATGGTGTCATCCCCATCGGGAGGCAGCAAAGCAAAACTGGAAGCGAACCTCCTCAATGTGACGTGAAGTGTGCAATGTAATAATTTCCAATAGCATGCTTATGTAAATATGTCATATAATGATATAATCTGATTGTTTCCACAAATGTTTATTTGTTGAAGAGGATATACAGTATAATTCATAATAATGACAATCTAAGCATTAAGCATATGTGCTCACTGTCTTGACTTGTAGATGTAGCCCGCCATTTAATTAAGTCAATTTTCTCTGAAAGCAACTTTTCATGTTCAATTTCTGAGATTGTTTACTCGGTCTTTTTCACAGGTAATAAAATACAATTTACAAGCAAATATAATGATTTCAGTATCAGATATTTGGCACTTTCTACATAATCAGTGCAGAATATTTATACATGATGTTGCACACAACAGTCAGCTTTTACTTTTAAATCAAAGCTAAATGGAGATGAGGGGAACTGATCACTTTCTGTCCACTTTACATATTTATTATTCTGAATTCCTGCAACTGTCCATGCTGTATCTGTGCCTACTGTTTTTAAAAGTAACACGAAATCTCTGAGATAAGCCTGTTTCTGTGTTCAGTTTCTGTGTGGTTTGCTATCTGATGTTAAGTCAATCTGGAGTCAGCTGTTCTTTTTACTCACACAAATACTTACACTTAGTCCGTGCACTTCATATCACTACAAGGCCCCACCAAACAGTACCTCCTACATTGGCACTGTGTCGGTGGGACTGGTTCCAAAGGAGACCCAGTTGTTTTGATGTCATCATGAGACACTGGAGTCACAAAGTACCAAGATAAACAGTGTTTGACAAGTTCAGGAGGGGTGCATAGTTAAAGTTAGGTTAGGTTTAAGTTGATTGTTAAAGTCACAGTCAGTATGGAATACAGATGTTTTGTCAGAGTTCTTGGCATGACAACCATTCAATACCCCCCCCCCCCCCCCCCCCAAAAAAAAACCCTAAATAAAATCTAATTTTCCTAACCTAATTGCTTTAAAGGTTGGCAAGGTTAGACCTTACTTGTGTGAAGCGCATTGAAGCAGCTTTGTTGTGATTTGGCACTGTATAAACTAAATAAATTGAAATTTAAGTTAATTTTACACAGGTACAGCTCACATTCTTAAGTACAACAAGGCAACTGCGATAAATGCTGGGTAATTTTTAGTTAGTAGTAGGCATTATGTAGTGCTTGGGTATAACTGTGTGAAACTGTGCCATCACGAAAATATTTCATGATGGAAATTTGTGGTGACACGGGGGGCTGGGCTATGGTTAGGGTAGGGTTAAGGATAGGGTTAGGGATAGGGTTATAGCTAAGGTTTGGGTTAGTGTTAAAAATAGTGACTGAAACTTGACCGTGTCATGAAAGTGTGACACATTTCATGACGTATCACAAAAACAAACTGGGCATATGTAGCGTCAGCTTTTGGCATGTACAATATAATACATACATTCATTGATTCATTCATTCATTTTCTACCGCTTATCGAGGTCCGGGTCACCTAGGCAGCAGACCAAGCAGCTTATCCGCGCCCAGGCTCATGCTTTTTTCATGCTCCCATCACGAAATAAGCCACATTGTCCTGACATGGTTTTATTATTTTACTATTTCTAACCCCTTCCCCTAAGCATACCCTAACCCTACCCCTTCCCCTAACACTAACCATACCCTAACCCTACTCCTTCCCCTAACCATACCCTAACCATACCCCGTCCCCTAACACTAACCGTACCCTAACCCTACCCCTAACCCTAACCCTATTCCTTCTCCTAACTCTAACCATATCATAATCCTACCCCTTTTCCTAACCCTAACTGTAACCCTCACAGACCTCTCCTCACCACCACCACCGCATCACCCTGCATTTCATGATATTGTCACATAAATGTGGCACATTTCATGATGGTATCAAGAACTAATAGATTCATTTGCTTTTGTGATGCCATCATGAAATAGCATGAGATTGGGTTGCTTATCCCACACTTCCCTATCTTCAGCCAAGTCCTGTAACTCATCCGGGTGGGGGGGGAATCCCGAGATGTTCCCAAGCCAACTGGGAAATGTAATCCCTCCAGCGTGTCCTGGGGGATCCCTGGGACCTCCTCCCATTTGGACCTACCTCGAAAACCTCCCTAGGGAAACAACTAAGGGGCATCCTCACCAGATGCCAGAACCACCTCAACTGGCTCCTTTGGTGTGAAGAAGCAGCGGCTCTACTTGGAGTTTCTCTCGGAGAGTCAAGCTTCTAACAATACAGCTGCTGGCCGTCATTGACTCAAAAGTATACTTCTGCAAACTTTAAAGCTGTATATAGCATCTTGACATTTCTGAAGTCTGACAAATGTCACAAAGAAAGACAATAGTTGAATGTAATTAAGAAAAACAAATAAAAGCAGCTGCAGGGTTACTGAGTTTGTGTCATCAGGGAAAGTATTTTAGAATCAGTGCAGCTGCTCCCATTGGTAAAGTCTGGTGTTAATGCACACAAGCACACAGCTACACTGACATCAGCTCAGCCATCACGCCCCACGGAGCCGTTTGGAGCTGTTTGAGAGTGAGCAGGTGAGCGCTGCTGAATGCTAAAGTCCTGTATGACTGGCCCGTTCCTGCTGACCGCTGCAAAGTGCTCCCACTGATCACCGCTAATGTCCTCCATCACAGTTTACTCTCAGCACTCCAGAGAGAGAGAGCGTGTCTGGGGGAGGAAGGTGGATAATTGGGACAGATGGGTGAGGTAGGATAAAGAAAGCGAGGAGGAAGACACGGTGGGCATTGATTTTAACACTCTCTCAAGCCTTTATTGACATTTCATTTAGCTAATGAATTCATTAGCGCCTCATAGCATAATAACATCTACTTGATAACCACGATGGTTCCCCTCAGAGAAAACGGCTCTGTTCTGGCATCTCACTGCTGCTGCTGCCTCTGGACTTTTCCTAACTCCCTTCCTTCTTTGATTCCATCCTGCTCCAAACTCTTTTTGTTGTTTGTTTGTGAGCCTGACTTTTCAGATGGCTTAACCTGCCTCTCTTTCAACATGGCCTCAGGAAAGACGGAGGAAAAAAAACAGGCGATGTAAACCCATTCGCCTCGCCCCGGCTCCACAGATGCACATAGGTGTCTTTGTGGTTGTGTGTTTACCAGCTCTGCAATGCTCATTCACCTCAGATACAGAGATGATCCTGCAGTCGATTTAGTGACTTGCTCTGTATTTGGGGCTCTTTGACCTGCAGGGCTTGCTGTGGAAATGCATACATTCACACCGACAGTGTCACGACCTTTTAAACTTACATGGATATTATTTCTTAAAGAACGCTTGCACTTAGCGGATTTCTGTTTACTCAATAACTGGACTCTGCAGAAGAGGTTTAGTTGGACTCAAGATGCCGCTTTGTGAATTGAAAGTTATTTATTTGCCTCGTTGTCATGCCTGAGAGGTAAAATCTGTTTCCATGGATAAGTTGTAAGGATGTCTGCAGAGCTGGGCTGACCTCTGTGTGCATTATGTAGGTGCACACACAGCAAGTGCGGCTCCTGTTGATTGGGTTTTGATTGTTATTCCAGCTCCCTAAAGTACAGAGCCTGGTACTGGATGGGCGTTGAGAGTGACAGTGTTATCACACACATACACACACAACAGATGGCCACCCGCTTATTTTGTATATTACCTCGGGACAGATGTTTGTCTGTGTGGTCATTAGTGATTGCAGCATCAGATAATTACCTGGAGACACACCAACATATAAACACACGCGCTCACATACAATTAGCGAGTGTTTGATAATTACAAGATGTTTGATGAACCATCTGGAACACCAGCTCAGGTGGAAACTGAAAAATATTCACAATGCATAATCACAAACACAAAAACCTCCTCTTTGGGATGTCAGGGTTCAAAAATATGAAGAAAAAAGTGTCACAGCGAAAGTAAAGAAAAAGTATCTGTAAGATGACAAGTCAGTGAGCATTATAAAGATACATTAAAGCTACAGTGTGTAGGATTTAGTGTCATCTAGTGGTGATGTTGCAGATTGTATTATGGTGAGTTTGCTTCCCTTCACATCTTTGACAGTGGAGATTCATGCTCCCTTACCTTCTCTTCTACTAACACTGCTGAACAAAACTATTTTTTTTTTCTTGCATGGACTTTGAGAACTGATTTAGGGTAATTTTGGGGTGCTGAATCCAAACCTGACCTCAGATTTCCTCCACCACATCAAGTTTTTTTTTTTTTTTTTTTGCAATCTGCAGGCTCCGTATTGATGGATTACGCAAAAGTTGCTCATTCACTCACGAGTTTGACGCCACTAATGATGCACAAAAGCAGCTTCAAAAGCATAGCCTTCAAACCAGGTTCATGAAATGTGAACAAGAGCTGTAATATTATAGTGTCAAAGAAGTGTGCAAGACTGCAGCTTTTGTTCAATGCTTGATATGAGAAATATGTTTTCATATCTCAAAAATGTGATCTGATTGGCAAAAACTAACACCAGATTTGGATGTAGCACACCCAAATTACCCAAAATCCGTTGAAAAACTCCATGCAAGAAAAAGCGTGTTGACCAGTGATCCTTTCAAAATTGTTCGCCATACAATAGCAACCAGTAGATGGTGCACAGTGGAGGAACTATTGATTACTCTTCTTTTTTCCTTCAGTCTCCCAGTGTCATAGCAAAATGCAAAAGGTAGTGTAAGTATGTCTCTTTTGGGCTACTATACCAACTTGGCTGCACCATATGGCAGGATCCATGAGGGGGCCTGCTCCCATGTAGATATGAAGTGCTCATTCTAAACTCACGGGCAGCATTGTAGCTTAATGGTTAGCACTGTTGCATCACAGCAGGAAGGTCATGGGCTTGATTCCCACCTGTGGCCCTTCTGTGTGGAGTCTGCATGTTCTGCCTGTGTTTGCATGGGTTCCCTCTGAGTGCTCCAACGTCTTCCCACATTAGGTGAAATGGAAACTTCAAAAATTGTGCATGTCTCCCGGGTAAAAGAGATCTTGATCTCAATGGGACTAACCTGGTTAAATAAAGACTAAATGAAAACACATCGATTTGTTGATGCAGTAATTGTACAATAACAAACAAATGGTTAGAAAAACTAAATTCTATTTTTGCTGAGAAACACCCCTAAATCCTGCACACTCTAGCTTTAATCCTTAGATTTGTCAATAGAATATAGTAGATGTCAATATGCTGTACCAAACGGTTGAGTTGACCATAAAAGGGTTAATGGAACTGAATCTCATCCTATCTTTGTGTGATTGCAGTGGATTTGCATATTGTTGCCATCACACATCAGAGGGCCACACAGCACCAATAACAGGTGTGATTCATATGAGCTAGACAGTAAATTTAAATGATTGGTGGCACATTTAATGTATCTAAAACTAAAACAAAACAAAACAAAAAAAAATACTTACATAGCTTTAAAAAAAAGCAGATAAAATGTGTTCTCACAGCTAACATTTGGAAAAAAAAAAAAAAAAAAAAAAAAAAAAAAATATATATATATATATATATATATATATATATATATATAATTATTTTTGATGATGTTTAAATAGGTTTGAGTTGGCTTTAACAATTTTAAAATTGCAATATGTGATCATCAGCAACTGCCTTTGTGGTCTCCCGATCGTTTTTTGTTTGTTTGTTTGTTAGCATCATAATGACTTGGTTTCTTTAATTAAATATAAATAATCATACACATTTGTTGCTATTGGTCATTAAAAAAATTGTCAACACACTTGAAGAAAAAAGTACAAAATAAAACATACATACATTTTCAACCACTAATATGGGACCAGTTCCAGCAGAGGACCCCGGGCCACATTAACAACGTCTGACTGGGTGATCCCAAAGCGTTTTCAGGCCAGTGTTGAGATATAATCTCTCCACCTAGTCCTGGGTCTTCCCCGAAGTCTCCTCCCAGGTGGACGTGCCTGGAACACGTCCCTAGGGAGGCGCCAAGAAGGCATTTTTACCAAATGCCTGAACCACCTCAGCTGGCTCCTCTCAACATGAAGGAGCAGCGGCTCTGCTTGGAGCTCCTCAGAAATGACTGAGCTTCTCACCTTATCTCTAAGGGAGGCACCAGCTACCCTCCTAAGGGCTGCTTGTACCCGCAATCTAGTTTTTTCTGTTATAACCCAACTCTAATGGTCATAGGTGAGAGTAGGAATGAAGACTGACCAGTAGATGAAAAGCTTCACCTTTTGGCTCAGCTCCCTTTAAGCCACAACAGTATGGTATAGTGAATGCAACACCGTCTCCGCTGCACCATTTCTCTGGCCAATCTCATGCACCATTGTCCCCTCACTCGTGAACAAGACCCTGAGGTACTTGAACTCCTTCACTTGGGGCAAGACAATATGCCCTACCCGGAGTAGGCAATCCATCAGTTTCCTGCTGAAAAACATGGCCTCAGATTTAGAGGTGCTGATCCTCATCCCAGCCGCTTCACCCTCGACTGCAAACCGATCCAGTAACTGCTGAAAGTCACAGCCCAATGAAGGCAACAGGACCACATAATCTGCAAAAAGCAGTGATGAGACCCTGAGTGCAGCAAACTGGAAACCCTCCTATCCCTGACTATACCTCAATATCCTGTCCATGAATATCACAAACAGGATTGTGACAAGGTGCAGCCCTGGCAGAGGACAACCCCACCGAAAACGAGCCCGACTCACTGCCGAGAACCCGAACACAGCTTTTGCTTTGTTAGTACAGAGATTGGATGGGCCTGAGAAGGGACCCCCTCACTCCATACTCCCACAGCACCTCCCACAGTATCTCCTGAGGTACCCGATAATATGCCTTCTCCAAGTCCACAAAACACATGGGCATAGTCCCAGGCCCCCTCCAGGATCCTTGTGAAAGTCATCCTGGTCTGTCCTGGTTGGTTGTTCCACAGCCAGGAGGGAACCCAAATTGTTCCTCTTCAATCAGATGTTTGACTGTCGGCCAAACCCTCCTTTCCAGCACCCTGGAGTAGACTTTACCAGGGAGGCTGAGTAATGTGATGCACCAGTAATTGGCACACACTCTCTGGTCAAAACAAAATATTGTCAAAATATTGACAATTATTGATGTTGGTCGATATTGACATGACAGCATCTTGCAGTCACCCAATCAAGCAGTCTGCTCATTCGTCATCTGACATCTGACATCAACAAAGCATTTTTGTCCACACAGCTGCAGCTCACTGAAGTCAAATGCCCCCTTACTGTTGGTCACATAATTTGTGGCCTTCAGTGATTTTGACAGGTAAAACTCATTTAGAACTAGAAGGTAATCACAGAGCGCATCACTCCACCAAGGCCTCACATTCCTCATCGACAAAATACCCACTTTCATTTGCATTTAGTATCAAGCATCATGGCTGTTTCCTAATCATGTATCTAGAAGGAGAGAGCATATCTCACCCATATTGGCCTCTCTTCATTGGCTTCCTGTTAATTCTAGAATAGAATTTAAAATTCTTCTCCTTACTTATAAGGTTTTGAATAATCAGGTCCCATCTTATCCTAGGGACCTCGTAGTACCATATCGCCCCAATCGAGCGCTTCACTGTCAGACTGCAGGCTTACTTGTAGTTCCTAGGGTTTGTAAGAGTAGAATGGGAGGCAGAGCCTTCAGCTTTCAGGCTCCTCTCCTGTGGAACCAGCTCCCAATTCAGATCAGGGAGACAGACACCCTCTCTACTTTTAAGATTAGGCTTAAAACTTTCCTTTTTGCTAAAGCTTATAGTTAGGGCTGGATCAGGTGACCCTGAACCATCCCTTAGTTATGCTGCTATAGACGTAGACTGCTGGGGGGTTCCCATGATGCACTGTTTCTTTCTCTTTTTGCTCTGTATGCACCACTCTGCATTTAATCATTAGTGATCGATCTCTGCTCCCCTCCACAGCATGTCTTTTTCCTGGTTCTCTCCCTCAGCCCCAACCAGTCCCAGCAGAAGACTGCCCCTCCCTGAGCCTGGTTCTGCTGGAGGTTTCTTCCTGTTAAAAGGGAGTTTTTCCTTCCCACTGTAGCCAAGTGCTTGCTCACAGGGGGTCGTTTTGACCGTTGGGGTTTTACATAATTATTGTATGGCCTTGCCTTACAATATGGGGCGCCTTGGGGCAACTGTTTGTTGTGATTTGGTGCTATATAAAAAAAATTGATTGATTGATTGATATGCTCATAAAATTAAATCAAGACTCCTTTATTAGTTTTTGAGTTTAGTGTTGCTATATCTTTAATATTTTTCTGGATCCCAAGTCAAAAATATGTTCCAGGCTCAGAAATTACATAAATTATTTTGTACAACATTATACATCTGTTCACAAAATATGATCAGAGCTCATTTTTTTTATTAAATGTTCCTGAATGTTTAAAATATCTTCTGGAAAGTGGATCTAAAGTATGTTCCACATCAAATTCAAAATAACATCCCTAATTTGTTTTAAAAGGACATTATCCATCTGCTCAACAAATTTCATCAACGTCCTCTCACAACTTTTTGAGTAAAATGTTGTCCTGTTCCAAATATCCTTCTGAAGCTTAGTTCTAGAATATATTCCAGATCACCTCCCAAATTAAATTTCATTTTTCCCAGAACATTATCTATCTGCTCACCAAATGTTACTGTCATCTCTTCATTACTTTTTGTGCTATCTTGTTAACAGAAAAACAGACAAAAAACAGATTTTCACTCGTGAAAACATTACCTCTGTCAAGGAACGAATAACTATTTTGAGGAATTGATAAAAGAGTCTCTCCTATGGTTATTATTAAATACAAACATGAAGTCTTATATTCACCTTTCTTAAGAATAAGAAAGAACTTTATTAATGGAATTATTTTACCAGAGTGCCAAAACAATAAACAGTAAACGTAGCTTTTTTTCTTTTTTTTTTTACGACAACAGTGAGTACAACATGTTTATACAAAATGACTGAAAGACACTTGCACAAGATGTTTGACATTATTGCATATAACTCTGAGTAACTGAAAAACTGATCGTTATGTATTCATTCTGCAGAAGGGGGAGGAGTTATACAGTCTGGTTGCCACAGGAAGGAAAGATCTCCTGTGGGGCCTTCTGTGGTGCACCTTGGTCTCGGTGTCTGGCTGAAGGTGCTCTGACAGGACATCAGTGTGGTATGCAGGGGGGTAGGAGGTGCTGCCCAGGATGCTGAGCAGTTTCATCAACATCCTCCTCTCTGACACCTCCACCACATGCTTTAGCTCAGAGGTGGCCAAGTTCGGTCCTCGAGAGCCACCTTCTAGACACTCTTAGGCTGGGTTGCAACAACATATCTTAAATTAAACCTAGTTTAGGCCTAAACTGAATTTAGTAAATCCATGTTTAAACTGGGTTAATTAATCTGAGATGTGTTGCACATTTTAAATTTAAACCTGGATTACCTAAACTGGTTTAATCAAGGATTAAAATAAACTTAAATATGTTGCCATTTAATATGCCATTAATGGGTATGGTCAAATGTATGCATAAATAGACAAAACATACAACTAACATTGACTGCAAACAATCAAATGATGACACATTGAATTATATAATAATATAATGGGCCGTTGCGTTCAGTGCTCTGGAATGGCCTGTTTGATATATTTGTAAACACTGTCGCGTGCCGGCTGTTACATTTTATCACACGGGCAGTGAAGATGGCATCAGTGAAGATGGCACCTCGTCAAAGGGCATCCAATTTTTCTTCTTTTGAGAAAAATTTACTGGCAGGGCTAATGGAGGAATTTGGGAAAATTATAGAGGACAAAAAAACTGATAATTTAACGACGGAAAAGAAGGAGCAGGCGTGGACATCATTAATGGAGAGATTCAATGGGGCAACGGGAATAAAGGAGGCCAGGGACAAGGCTCAGCTGAAAGGCTGCTGGAAGAATTTAAAAAGCAAGGCAAAATCTGATGCGGCTTCTGTGCTTGATAGCTGGTCCAACTTTTTCACTGAGGTACAATACAGACTCTTTTGTGAATCTGTACCGCTGGAGAAACTCACTGTTGCTGTAGAATTCAACAGGGTTTAGCCTATCTTGAATATTTCTGCGTGGAACTCTATCTTGTAACTCAAGCAGACGAATAACAGCAGCCATGTTGTCCAAATAAGTAATTTAAACCTCCTCCAGGGGTGGTTTATATTAAACAGGCAATCCAGGTTTATCCTTGGGTTAAAATCACTGGTGCAACAGACTCACAATTAATCTAAATTTAAGTGGGATATTAAATCTGAGATTAGCCATGGATTAGATTTATCCAGAGATTAGTGGAAACTAAATTTAAACTAAGTTTAAGTTTGGTGCAACATGACTAAAAAGTAAACTGAGATTAAATGCAGATTAAAGTTTAAACCACGTTGGTGCAACCCAGCCTTGGTTGTCTCCCTGCTCCAACACACCTGAATCCAATGAAAGACTCATTAAAAGTCTGCTAAAGAGTTTTTCATTGGATTCAGGTGTGTTGGAGCAGGGAGACAACTAAGAGTGTCAGGAAGGTGGCTCTCGAGGACCAAACTTGGCCACCCCTGCTTTAGCTCAACTCTCATCTCCTGATGAGCTTATTGAGTCTGTTCATCTCTGCTGTCAGCTGCCTTCAGCCTGCTGCCCAGCACACTACAGCATAGAAGATGATGCTGGAGACCACTGAGTGATAAAAAATCCACAACATATTTCTGCAGACATGGAAAGATCTGCTCCTCCTGAGGAAGTGCAGTCAACTCCAATCTTTCTTATACATAGCATCTGATTTTACAGTCCAGTCTGTTGTCAGTGTGGACACCCAGGAACTTGTAGTAGTCCACAATGTCCACCTCAGTTCCATAAATGGTAATTGGGTTTGGACAGGTCTTTTGTCTTCTGAAGTGCACCACCAGCTCCCTTGTCTTAGATACATTGAGCTGTAGGTGGTTGAGGTCACAACACTCTACAAACCTGTCCACCACACTCCTGTACTCAGCCTCCTGGTCACTGCCGATGTAACCCACAATGGCAGAGTCATCTGAAAACTTCTGCAGGTGGCAGGATTGTGACCAGAACCTGAAGTCTGTGGTGTAGAGTGTGAACAGAAAGGGAGACAGGACCGTCCCCTGTGGTGCTCCCATGCTGCTCCTGATGTTGTTGGATGTAATGTCTCAAAGCCTCACATACTGTGGGCGACCCATGAAGTAGTTGATAATCCAGGCCACCAGTGGAGCCTCCACCTTCATGTCACATAGTTTATCGCTGAGCAAGTCGGGCCGGATGGTGTTGAAGGCACTGGAGAAGTGGAAGTAGGTCAGCAGTTCTTTGGCCAGCAATAATGTTTACTCCTGCATCAGAATAAAGGTACATCCTAATTGTAACTGTTTTATAATTTGATAGGCTGTGCTCTGCATTACACATTTCTGCCCTTTATATATATTATATTATATATTATTCTATATATATATCCATCCATCCATCCATCCATTTTCTTCCACTTCATCCGGAGTCGTGTCGCGGGGGCAGCAGCTCAAGCAAAGCCGCCCAGAAATCTCAATCCACACTCACCTCCCCCAGCTCCTCCGGGGGAACCCCGAAGCGTTCCCAAGCCAGCTGAGAGACATAGTTCCTCCAGCGTGTCCTGGGTCTTCCCCGGGGCCTCCTCCCGATGGGATGTGCCCAGAACACCTCTCCAGCGAGGCATCCAGCTGGCATCCAGAAAAGATGCCCGAGCCACCTCAGCTGGCTCCTTTCGACGTGGAGGAGCAGCGGCTTGACTATGAGCTCCTCTCGAGTGACCGAGCTCCTCACCCTATGTCCACGTCCATAACAGATGCCTGCCCATACCATAACCCCACTGCCACCATGGGCCACTCGATCCACAACATTGACATCAGAAATCCGCTCACCCACACAACGCCACACACGCTGTCTGCCATCTGCCCTGAACAGTGTGAACCGGGATTCATCCGTGAAGAGAACACCTCTCCAACGTGCCAAACGCCAGCGAATGTGAGCATTTGCCCACTCAAGTCGGTTACGACGGCGAACTGGAGTCAGGTCGAGACCCCGATGAGGACGACGAGCATGCAGATGAGCTTCCCTGAGACGGTTTCTGACAGTTTGTGCAGACATTCTTTGGTTATGCAAACCGATTGTTTCAGCAGCTGTCCGAGTGGCTGGTCTCAGACGATCTTGGAGGTGAACATGCTGGATGTGGAGGTCCTGGCTGGTGTGGTTACACGTGGCTTGCAGTTGTGAGGCTGGTTGGATGTTCTGCCAAATTCTCTGAAACACCTTTGGAGACGGCTTATGGTAGAGAAATGAACATTCAATACACGAGCAACAGCTCTGGTTGACATTCCTGCTGTCAGCATGCCAATTGCACACTCCCTCAAATCTTGCGACATCTGTGGCATTGTGCTGTGTGATAAAACTACACCTTTCAGAGTGGCCTTTTATTGTGGGCAGTCTAAGGCACACCTGTGCACTAATCATGGTGTCTAATCAGCATCTTGATATGGCACACCTGTGAGGTGGGATGGATTATCTCAGCAAAGGAGAAGTGCTCACTATCACAGATTTAGACTGGTTTGTGAACAATATTTGAGGGAAATGGTGATATTGTGTATGTGGAAAAACTTTTAGATCTTTGAGTTCATCTCATACAAAATGGGAGCAAAACCAAAAGTGTTGCGTTTTTATTTTTGTTGAGTGTAGATTGATCGGTAAACAAGAGCTTTGCCCCCCTGCTCAGCTCTCTCTTCACCACGACGGTCCGATACAGCGACTGCATCACTGCAGACACTGCACCGATCTGTCTATCGATCTCACGCTCCATCCATCCCTCACTCGTGAACAAGACCCAGACAAGATACTTAACCCTCTTGGGTCAGACGGCATTTTTTGGACAGTTCACTCGCCTGGCATAAATGTTTTATTATTGCTGTTAACAGCTCTCCCTGCATCCCACAATCAAGTTTTATGTCTCTTTTTTCAGGACAACCTGTGCTTTCAGAATGTATATGTTTTTGTTGTGTTTTATAAGTGTAATCAAGGTTTACAATCAAAAATAAGCAAGGAAAAAATAAAGCGAAAAATAATTTTCCACACACATTTATTCAAAACACACAGCAAACTATAATAAACAACTGTTTTGACACTTTATGAAGGTAATTTGAGGTCTTGTGTGAAAGACTGTACAACAAAAAGGCTCAAACAATAAACACAAATGCACATTTTGAAAAATATATACAAAATGGTCTATGCGTTTTGTTATTTTGATATGGTAAACAGTGGAGCAATCCTGATAGTTACACACTCTTTGTTTGAGCACGTGAGATTGTCATCAGAGGCTCTCCGTCTGCTCCTCTGCTTTCACTTTCGCTGTGCGTAATGGTGCAGGGCGCACTGAGTATGTACTAATAGTATGTACTCATTGGAGCAGCCAGGGGGCTATTCAAACGAGCCAACTAGTAACACATCACTCCTGAAAATGATCTTTGGCTTTTCACATGAGGTAAATCTGCCCTATGATTGGATTTTGGAAAACCATGTGACAGTGAGCCAATTCCGATTGGACGCTCACATTGCGCACGTCATCACACAGCTTCTATGAGGAGTACAAAGATGGCCGATGGCTGGCTCGAACGTCAGCGGAGTTAACTTTTCAGCCAAAAAAAAAAGTTTCTATCTCATATCATTCAAAAGTTATTTATAATTTAGTAAAGCTTGGTCTTAGCCATCGTATACGACGGCGTTAAACTCCTCCACTTCGGGCAAGGACACTTCACCGATCTGAAGAGGGCAAAGCACCTTTTTCCGGTCGAGAACCATGGCCTCGGATGTGGAGGTGCTGATTTTCATCCCGGACGCTTCACACTCACCTGCAAACCACCCCAGTGCATGCTGAAGGTCCTGATTTGAGGAAGCCAACAGAACCACATCATCCGCAAACAGCAGAGATGCGATTCTGTGGTTCCCAAACGGGACCCCTTCTACACCCTGGCTGCACCTAGGAATTCTGTCCATAAAGGTAATGAATAGAACCGGTGACAAAGGGCAGCCCTGGTGAGGCCAACGTGCACTGGAAACAGGTTTGACTCACTACCGGCAATACGAACCAAGCTCCTGCTGAATATATATATATATATATATATATATATATATATATATATATATATATATATGTGTGTGTGTGCGTGTGTGTGTGTGTGTGTGTGTGTGTGCCTTCACACTGATCCCTCTCGCCCTGAGTCTCCATTTATCTCTGTCCCTTCTTGCTTTTCAGCTCATGTCTGCAGCCCATTCATTTTTTAGCAGGTCAGAGGTTCACTGATTTAAACCCTTGAATTTCAGCGTGCATGTGCATAAATGTGTGTGCAGCATGTGGGACTCTGTGTGTTTATAACATTGGGCCAATATCGCGGTTGAAATATTGCTGCAGATTCCTTGAAGGAATGAAAAAAGGCTGCAGTTTATTTGATGGTCAGCTTTCTTCTCTTCAATAATCTCCATCTGAGTCCTCAACTCTGCATTCTATTCAGCTGGAATTACTGCTTCTTTCAGAATCATACTGAAGGCCACAATTATCTCCATTATCTAGCCTACAGATGTGGGCATGTGCACGTGCGTGGGTCCATATTACAATATACAGTCCTGTGCAAATGTTTTAGGCACATTTATCACACCCTAAAAGCATTAAAAATGATGAAAGCCTGATAAATATTCATAAATAAATGAAATATGTAATGAATTCCAACTTCAAGGATAATCTATATGAAAACTGGGTTCTATTTACATGTGTTTTTTTCAATATATAAGATGAAGTCACAGCACCTCAAAAACTGTTTTAGGTAACATGACTTAAAGAATGAGTAATTGTGTTTTACAGTTATATTAATATTGCTTGATCATTTCCAACAGTACTTGTGTGGTGTTCTACTGGCCAGTACACTTACAAAGAAATTATTATTATTATTATTATTATTATTATTATTATTATTATTATTATTATTATTATTATTATTATTATTATTCATCCAGCTGTTGTAGCTGTTGACCCTGACTGGGGATGTTGTCGGGCGGTGGAAGGAGTACTTCGAGGATCTCCTCAATCCCATCGTCACGTCTTCGAAGAGGAAGCAGAGACTGGGGACTCAGAGGCGGACTCATCCATTACCCAGGCCGAAGTCACCGAGGTGGTTAGAAAGCTCCTCGGTGGCAAGGCTCCTGAGGTGGATGAAATCAGTCCTGAGTACCTTAAGTCTCTGGATGTTGTGGGGCTGTCTTGGCTGACACGCCTCTGCAACATCGCGTGGCGATCGGGGACAGTGCCTCTGGATTGGCAGACTGGGGTGGTGGTCCCTTTGTTTAAGAAGGGGGACCGGAGGGTGTGTTCCAACTATAGGGGGATCACACTCCTCAGCCTCCCCGGTAAGGTCTATTCCAGAGTACTGGAGAGGAGAATTCGACCGATGGTTGAACCTCGGATTCAGGAGGAGCAGTGTGGTTTTTGTCCTGGTCGCGGCACACTGGACCAGCTCTACATGCTCCATCGGGTGCTCGAGGGTTCATGGGAGTTTGCCCAACCAGTCCACGTGTTTTGTGGATCTGAAGAAGGCGTTCGACCATGTCCCCCGGGGCACCCTGTGGGGAGTGCTCCAGGAGTACGGGGTCCGGGGTCCTTTGTTAAGGGCTATCCGGTCCCTGTACGACCACAGCAGGAGCTTGGTTCGCATTGCCGGTAGTAAGTCAAACCTGTTTCCAGTGCACATTGGCCTCCGCCAGGGCTGCCCTTTGTCACCGGTTCTGTTCATTATTTTTATAGACAGAATTTCTAGGCGCAGCCAGGGTGTAGAGGGGGTCTGGTTTGGGAACCACAGAATCTCGTCTCTGCTGTTTGCGGACGATGTGGTTCTGTTGGCTTCGTCAAATCAGGACCTTCAGCGTGCACTGGGGCAGTTTGCAGCCGAGTGTGAAGCGTCCGGGATGAAAATCAGCACCTCCAAATCCGAGGTCATGGTTCTCGACCGGAAAAAGGTGCTTGCCCTCTTCAGGTCGGTGGAGTGTCCTTGCCTCAAGTGGAGGAGTTTAAGTATCTCGGGGTCTTGTTCACGAGTGAGGGACGGATGGAGTGTGAGATTGATAGACAGATCGGTGCAGCATCTGCAGTGATGCGGTCGCTGTATCGGACTGTCGTGGTGAAGAGAGAGCTGAGTAGGGGGGCAAAGCTCTCGATTTACCGATCGATCTACGTTCCGATCCTCACCTATGGTCATGAGATTTGGCTCATGACCGAAAGAACGAGATCGCGAGTACAAGCGGCCGAGATGAGTTTCCTCCGCAGGGTGGCTGGGTGCTCCCTTAGAGATAGGGTGAGGAGCTCGGTCACTCGGGAGGAGCTTGGAGTCGAACCTCTGCACCTCCGCGTCGAAAGGAGTCAGTTGAGGTGGCTCGGGCATCTTTTCCGGATGCCCCCTGGACGCCTCGCTGGAGAGGTGTTCCGGGCATGTCCCACTGGGAGGAGGCCCCGGGGAAGACCCAGGACACGCTGGAGGGACTCCATCTCTCGGCTGGCTTGGGAACGCCTTGGGGTTCCCCCAGAGTAGCTGGGGGAGGTGTGTGTGGATCAGGAGGTCTGGGTGGCTTTGCTTGAGCTGCTGCCCCCGCGACCCGACTCCGGATAAAGCTGAAGAAAATGGATGGATAGATGGATTATCCATCCATCATCCATTCATTGTTTATACCAGCTTACTCAGATTAAGGGTCACGGGGGGGCTGGAGCATTTATTATTATGATTATCCATCCATCCATCCATTTTGTATACCAGCTTACTCATGTTAAGGGTCATCACTATAAGAGACCGTAGTCTCGTTTGAACACTCCGTGACATCGCGGGATTTGGCCACTTATGGGAACCTTCATTTAAGATATACACAGCATAACTTCACACGAATAAATGGTGTACAGTTTTGTTTTCGGCTGCAATCACCGAAGCAGTCGTGAAAGTTTTATTTTTTGGTTCTAGGTGGAGAAGAAAAGGCGAGGCGGTGGGAGACGTCATGTCGATAAGTTCTATGCCGCATTCACCCTGAGCGCGACGCGAGCGACAGCAACGACAGGTTGCCATGTAATCCCTATGGAAGGACGCGTTTTGGCGCCAAGCCATGCAGCGCGACACAATGGACGCAAATGAAGCGACGCGAGTGAAGCGACACGAGTGAAGCGATTTTGATCGATTGCCGCATTTGTGGCGCGATATTGCATCGCGTCACATCGCGTTGGCCTCCTCCCCAAGTTGAAAAATCTGAACTTTTTCATCTTGTCGCACCACGATGACCAATCAGGGACTGGATATGTAGTGACATGGAGATGTCTGGAGTTTGACTGAGTTGGATGTGAACATGTTCTGTCTCTGGTAGCAGCCTGTGAGCAGGACTTATATCCCTTTTGTCCTTTATTTCACAATTATGACAAGAGTTTTTGGAGCGAGCTGCAGCCCCGTAGCAGGGGGAGCGGAGTTTCTTTTTTTACTCTTCTTTACGTGCGCGCACGAGCGAATCGTCCCTGAAGATTATTTTATTAATTAACTTCACAGATGTATAATAAAACAAATGGTGACTGGTTTCTAAACACAATTATGACAGAGTTTTTGGAGTGAGCAGCAGGGGGAGTGGAGGTTTTTTTTTATTGTTTGCATAACAATAACGGGACAGGAGGTCCTCAAATTGGGTCCCCCAGACACGGAAGGACCGCTGAAAGCGGCCGTCATCCAGACGCAGCTCCTGCAGCAAATAATGATACTCCCCGAATTGGGAACGTCTCATGACATTTGTCAGCTTTCCACAACTCGCTCTGCGTGATCAAGGTCTGTCATGTTAACTTGACTGACAACCGGAGCCAGTGAGCAGAATGGAAGCTCCTCCTATTTGATGATGCACTGGGGCGAATTTTCGCAGCGAAAGCAGAGCAACACACTGGGCGATGGTGGCACGTCCATCGCCACGCGACCAATGTGAATTTGTGGCGTCTGGTCGCGCCCAGTCTGAATGCAGCATTAGCCTACACAGCTAGCCACAGTAGCTCCGTTCTCTCGCCTGCAAAATCGCCTCGACACGTTTGTGTTGCAGATGATAAACAAACTGCAACACGTCCACTTTCCCACCGCTTCATCACTTTTTCTTTGCATTTCCACTTTGTTTGCGTGAAATTTGCCCCAAACCCCATTGAAAACGCTGTGGTTTGGACCCCGGAAGTAGAGAAATTACGTCGCATGCATTATATTTTACCTCTTTAGCACCCACCCCAAAACGAGACTGAGCTGCCCTATTATCTTTAGAGTTTTCATGTGACGTAATGGTCACATCATTTTGTGTCCCGTGGCCATTCTGGATTATGACGCGGTGGCCGCTCTGATACGCTACGTGCATTTGGCAAACAATTGCAGAAGCTTCAACAATGGTCAACTTTTGTGCTGTCGTCGGTTGTTCAAACAGAGGTGATAAAAATGAGGCAGGTCGCTCATTTTACAGGCTACCAGCAGTTATTGTGCATCAAGCAGCAAAGTGTTACGAGCTTTCTAATTGACACAGAGACCTGGCTCAGCAGATCTAAAGGAAGCTTTAATATGGCCAGAACCAAGCAGACCGCCTGGAAGAGCGCTCCAGCTACCGTCAGTATGAAGAAGACTCAGCGTTACCTTGGTGCTGAGAGAGATCCACCGCTACCAAAAATCCACCGAGCTGCTGAGCTGCAAGCTGCCCTTCCAACGCCTGCTGAGCGAAATCCCTCAGGACTTCAAGACCGACATCTGTGGCATTGTGCTGTGTGATAAAACTACACCTTTCAGAGTGGCCTTTTATTGTGGGCAGTCTAAGGCACACCTGTGCACTAATCATGGTGTCTAATCAGCATCTTGATATGGCACACCTGTGAGGTGGGATGGATTATCTCAGCAAAGGAGAAGTGCTCACTATCACAGACTTAGACTGGTTTGTGAACAATATTTGAGGGAAATGGTGATATTGTGTATGTGGAAAAAGTTTTAGATCTTTGAGTTCATCTCATACAAAATGGGAGCAAAACCAAAAGTGTTGCGTTTATATTTTTGTTGAGTATATATAAGATTAATCCAGGTTTTGAGTATATTTCTTATTGTTACATGGGAAAAAACGTACCAGTAGATTCAGCAGATTCTCACAAATCCAACAAGACCAAGCATTCATGGTATGCACACTTTTAAGGCTATGAAATTGGGCTATTAGTAAAAAAAAAGTAGAAAAGGGGGTGTTCACAATACAACCCCTGGCAATAATTATGGAATCACCGGCCTCGGAGGATGTTCATTCAGTTGTTTAATTTTGTAGAAAAAAAGCAGATCACAGACATGACACCAAACTAAAGTCATTTCAAATGGCAACTTTCTGGCTATACGAAACACTATAAGAAATCAGGAAAAATAATTGTGGCAGTCAGTAATGGTTACTTTTTTAGACCAAGCAGAGGAAAAAAAATATGGACTCACTCAATTCTGAGGAAAAAATTATGGAATCACCCTGTAAATTTTCATCCCCAAAACTAACACCTGCCTCAAATCAGATCTGCTTGTTAGTCTGCATCTAAAAAGGAGTGATCACAGGAGTGTGTCTAAACTCTGGACCAAATACAAACAACATGGGAAGGTTGTTAAAGGCAAACATACTGGTAGACCAAGGAAGACATCAAAGCGTCAAGACAGAAAACTTAAAGCAGTATGTCTCAAAAATCGAAAATGCACAACAAAACAAATGAGGAATGAATGGGAGGAAACTGGAGTCAACGTCTGTGACCGAACTGTAAGAAACCGCCTAAAGGAAATGGGATTTACATACAGAAAAGCTAAACGAAAGCCATCATTAACACCTAAACAGAAAAAAAACAAGGTTACAATGGAAAAGCATTCGTGGACTGTGGATGACTGGATGAAAGTCATATTCAGTGATGAATCTCGAATCTGCATTGGGCAAGGTGATGATGCTGGAACTTTTGTTTGGTGCCGTTCCAATGAGATTTATAAAGATGACTGCCTGAAGAGAACATGTAAATTTCCACAGTCATTGATGATATGGGGCTGCATGTCAGGTAAAGGCACAGGGGAGATGGCTGTCATTACATCATCAATAAATGCACAAGTTTACGTTGATATTTTGGACACTTTTCTTATCCCATCAATTGAAAGGATGTTTGAGGATGATGAAGATTCAGATTCAGATTCAATTCATTATTATACCCTTGGGTAAAATTAGTTTACAGTGAGTGAGTCATCTTGTTCGGTAAACACACAGCAAAACACAGAACAAGACAAAGCAACAACAGTGCTAAAAAAGCTAAAAGACCCACAAGGATGGCCCCAAAGTAGAATAAAAGCAAGATGAGTTAAAACATCAGTAGATAAAAAGTCTTAAAACATACCATACCAAGCCAAAAGGATAAAAACTAAATAAATAAATAAAAATAAAAATGTGCTGTTCATAAAAACAAGGTAAAAGAGACTATACAAAAAATAAATACATAAGTTATATTTAAGTTTCTGTTACTTGTTTACAACACTGATGGCCACTGGTACAAAACTGTTTTTGTACCGTTTAGTTTTACAAGCTGGTACCTTGAATCTCCGACCTGAGGGGAGCAGCTGAAACTCACCATGAAGAGGGTGGGAGTCGTCTCTCAGAATGGAACCAGCGATCCTCTGTACCTGTTTGATATACAGGGGTTCTGGCTGAATCTGAGACTCTCCAATCAGCTTACTCGACCATTTCACAATTTGGTTTAAACAATTTTTGTTTTTGAGGGACATGCTTCCAAACCATGAAACAAGACAGAAGGATAAAACTGATTCTATAAAAGCATGATAAAACAAGGTCAGCATGGTTCTGTCAATGTTAAAAGTGGACAGTTTCCTCAAACAATAGAGGCGCTGGCGTCCCTTTTTGTACACAGCATCACAGTTTGCCTCAAAGTTCAGTTTGTCATCAATGACAGTTCCAAGATATTTATATGTTTCTTGAAATCATTTTTCAAGATGATAATGCATCTTGCCATAGAGCGAAAACTGTGAAAACATTCCTTGCAAAAAGACACATAGAGTCAATGTCATGGCCTGCAAATATTCCGGATCTTAATCCAATTGAAAATCTTTGGTGGAATTTGAAGACACATAGAGTCAATGTCATGGCCTGCAAATAGTCCAGATCTTAATCCAATTGAAAATCTTTGGTGGAATTTGAAGAAAATGGTCCATGACAAGGCTCCAACCTGCAAAGCTGATCTGGCAACAGCAATCAGAGAAAGTTGGAGCCAGATTGATGAAGAGTACTGTTTGTCACTCATTAAGTCCATGCCTCAGAGACTGCAAGCTGTTATAAAAGCCAGAGGTGGTGCCACAAAATACTAGTGATGTGTTGGAGCGTTCTTTTGTTTTTCATGATTCCATAATTTATTCCTCAGAATTGAGTGATTCCATATTTTTTTCCCTCTGCTTGGTCTAAAAAAGTAACCGTTGCTGACTGCCACAATTTTTTTTCCTGATTTCTTATAGTGTTTCTTAAAGCCAGAAAGTTGCCATTTGAAATGACTTTAGTTTTGAGTCATGTCTGTGATCTGCTTTTTTTCTACAAAATTAAACAACTGAATGAACATCCTCCGAGGCCGGTGATTCCATAATTATTGCCAGGGATTGTGTGTGTGTGTGTGTGTGTGTGTGTGTGTGTGTGTGTGTGTGTGTGTGTGTGTGTGTGTGTGTGTGTGTGTGTGTGTGTGTGTGTGTGTGTGTGTGTGTGTGTGTGTGTGTGTGTGTGTGTGTGTGTGTGTGTGTTTCGGTTTTTTTTTCATTTAAATGCTTGATTTCCTGCACTGGTCCCCTTGACTGACTTGCAGGTCAGGGTTGAAAGCAGCTCAGACAAATTAATTATCTCTCTTCTGCAGGAGAGAGGACTCACTGAAAGAGAGGCTGTGAACCAGCTTCTCCTGACTGAGCAGAAGCCAAAGAATTACTCCCAGACTAGCAGAGATCGAGAGGCTCCCTGTGAATAGAGCTTCTTGGATTTCAGCCTCTGCTTGATCTCAGATCACATTTTTCACTTTTCATGTGCGCACAGGATGATTTATAAAAATAACTGTGACTGAAAGAACGCATGCCGGCACTTTGCATGCATACATCAAAGCAGCAGAGGATTTTTAATGCACATGAACAAGGTCCCCTTCAATGGAATTGTTGACATAAGATCAAGGCTTTGGTGCTTTGCAGTGCTGAGCTTTGCACGGAATAATCTGTTGTGGTGTGTATATCAGTACTGCATGCATTAATGTACTCACATTAGTCTGTTTTAAATTTCTAAATTAAGACATGAGGCTCACATAATCTCTCATATATTATTATATTATGTGTGTCCTCAGTGAATGCTGCAGCACATGCTCCTTGGATTATCTGTTCAGACAACTAACTGCACAACAAGTCAAATTATTGCAGATATTTGTCATAAAATGATCAGAAAAGAGCCATTCGGTCATGATAATGTTAGCTGCCAACATTGCAATATGTGATGCTACAGGTGAACGATTACATCCGTCATGAATTTGCTTTAAGGCACTCATGAGGCAGGGTACACCCTGGACAGGACACCAGTCTATTATAGGGCCACACAAACACATTCACAGCCAATTTAAAGATTCAAATTCACTGGCAGTGGGAGGAAGCCAGAGCACCCGACAGGAAACACGGACATGCAAACCAGGTGGGAAGAGATCCCACGACCTTCTTACTGCGAGGTAACAGTGCTAACGACTAATCCACCATGCCACTCTACTTATACATGCATAAAAATAAAACTTTTTCTTCATCTTGAATTTCTTCATTGTGAATTTGAATCTTTAAAAGTAACTGCCAGTGGAAATACGGAGAAGTTAACAGAAGACTTTCTTTCTACCTGCAGCAATGTTCTCAGTGCTGTAGCCCCACTTAAAGCCATGCGCCCTAAAATGAAACGGGTGCTGTGGCTGAATGACAGGATGTGTGAAGCCAGGCACACGTGTAGGAGAGCTGAGCACAGCTGGAAAAAGATGGACTGCAAGTCTCTTATGATATTTTAAAGGAGACTTGGCTCGCATATCAGAACGTGGAGAAGATGAAAAGATTAAGTATTTTTCTGAGGTGGTCTCTAATAATGTTAATAATCCACATGTTCTTTTTAAAACCATTGAGACAGTGCTTAAATACAAACCCCCCCCCCCCCAGCCCTGACACTACCTGACACTTGTAATGCATTTTTGCACTTTTTTACAGAGAAAGTGGAAAGAATTAGAGCTAATATTCAGATGTCCTCATGTAGCCCTTTTCCAGACATGCCACGCTCATCTGTTATCTGTCATTTTGAGCCAGTGTCTCTTGCATGTCTGTCTAAAGATGTCTTCAAGTCCACTTGACCCTGTTCCTCCTCGACTGTTCAAAAAAGTCTGGAGAACTATTGGCCCTAATGTCCTTGACATTATAAATAGCAGTCTGCTGTCTGATGGTGTTCCTTTGTTTTGTAAAGAGGCAGTTATTGAGCCCCTTCTGAAAAAACCTGGCCTTGATTTTGGAATGTCTGTAATTTTAGGCCAATTTCCAAACTGCCTTTTTGGCAAAAATTTTAGAGAAATATGTTCTTATGCAGCTGCAGTTTTTCCTAGAAGCACATGGCCTTTTTGATATTTTTCAATTTTTTTTCAAAATGAATTAATCAATTAATTAATTCACTATTATTATTATTATTATTTCAGAGCAGACGAAAGGAAAATAAAATCTTTGTCAGGTATTACATTTTTGAAGGTCCTTTGGGATAGGAGGATAATCTAAGATCATGCCTACACTAGTAAATGTCACGCTTCGGCCCCAGTCTGGCCCGGTCATGCTTTGTCCCTCATTGTTTATATCTGGTCATGATATTTTAGTAATTTGTTTAAGTCTCACCATAGTTTGGTTCTGTGTATCTCTTTTCTTTGGTAATACTTTTGTCAGTAGTTTTATTTTCGGTTATCTGTTATTTCCTGTTCGCCCTACTTTAGTCATGTGTCTAGTTTCAGTCCTGCCATTGTATTATGATTAGTTTTATCTCCTGTTTGCTTTTCTTTTGTCTTATGTCGAATTTTCTGTTTATTTTCTGTTTGCATGTGAGTGCTGTTCAAGTTTTGTCTTAGCATTTATTTTCTTGTTGTTCCCCTTTTAAGTTCTTGCATTTGTTTCCTGGTTTAAGTCTTTGGTGTTGGATCTTTATTTTATTTCTTATTTATTAGGTCTTGGGTTTTATTCACCTTTGGTTTTGGTAGTTTATGTAGATCACTGTGGCTCTGGATCAGGTTCATCTTTTAGTTGGGTCCTGTTCACTTTGCTTTTTGTCTCACTGCACTCTCTTGTCTGGTGTTCAGGGTTGGGTATGGGTGTGTCTTCTCCCTTTTGCTTGCCACACCCTTCTTCCAGATTGTTGCGCCACACCTGTGTCTTGTTCTCCTGATCATCTCTTGCCTATTTAAGCCTTTTGAGTTCACCACTTCCCAGTTTATTGTGATTTCTTGTACACGTTCCAGCCTTTGTTCTTGCTCTGTTTTGCCTTGCTGTTTTTGACTGGATTTTGTTTTTGACCTTGCTCCTGCCTCACCCCATGTACTTTTGTCTCCTGGTATTTTGGAACTGTGCTTGTTTTTAACCGCGCCTCTGTTTGACCCCTGCCTGTACTGCCACTTCCTGTGTACCGTACTCAGTCCATGACAGTAAAATTACAACAAAATCATTTTATTCTACACATCATCCCCTTATTACCCCATCCCCGTAGAGACGGTGCCTGCTCCCAGACCACCAGTAACTAGCAAAAATCTATTTAAGCATAAAAATTCAAAAAGAAAAAATAATATAGCACCTTCAATTGCACCACAGACTAAAACAGTTAAATGTGGTCTATTAAACATTAGGTCTCTTTCTTCTAAGTCCCTGTTGGTAAATGATATAATAATTGATCAACGTATTGATTTATTCTGCCTAACAGAAACTTGGTTACAGCAGGATGAATATGTTAGTTTAAATGAGTCAACACCCCCGAGTCACACTAACTGTCAGAATGCTCGTAGCACGGGCCGGGGCGGAGGATTAGCAGCAATCTTCCATTCCAGCTTATTAATTAATCAAAAACCTAGACAGAGCTTTAATTCATTTGAAAGCTTGTCTCTTAGTCTTGTCCATCCAAATTGGAAGTCCCAAAAACCAGTTTTATTTGTTATTATCTATCGTCCACCTGGTCGTTACTGTGAGTTTCTCTGTGAATTTTCAGACCTTTTGTCTGACTTAGTGCTTAGCTCAGATAAGATAATTATAGTGGGCGATTTTAACATCCACACAGATGCTGAGAATGACAGCCTCAACACTGCATTTAATCTATTATTAGACTCTATCGGCTTTGCTCAAAAAGTAAATGAGTCCACCCACCACTTTAATCATATTTTAGATCTTGTTCTGACTTATGGTATGGAAATAGAAGACTTAACAGTATTCCCTGAAAACTCCCTTTTGTCTGATCATTTTTTAATAACATTTACATTTACCCTGATGGACTACCCTGCAGTGGGGAATAAGTTTCATTACACTAGAAGTCTTTCAGAAAGCGCTGTAACTAGGTTTAAGGATATGATTCCTTCTTTATGTTCTCTAATGTCATATACCAACACAGAGCAGAGTAGCTACCTAAACTCTGTAAGGGAGTTAGAGTATCTTGTCAGTAGTTTTACATCCTTATTGAAGACAACTTTGGATGCTGTAGCTCCTCTGAAAAAGAGAGCTTTAAATCAGAAGTGTCTGACTCCGTGGTATAACTCACAAACTCGTAGCTTAAAGCAGATAACCCGTAAGTTGGAGAGGAAATGGCGTCTCACTAATTTAGAAGATCTTCACTTAGCCTGGAAAAAGAGTTTGTTGCTCTATAAGAAAGCCCTTCGTGAAGCTAGGACATCTTTCTACTCATCACTAAATTGAAGAAAATAAGAAGAACCCCAGGTTTCTTTTCAGCACTGTAGCCAGGCTGACAAAGAGTCAGAGCTCTATTGAGCTGAGTATTCCATTAACTTTAACTAGTAATGACTTCATGACTTTCTTTGCTAACAAAATTTTGACTATTAGAGAAAAAATTACTCATAACCATCCCAAAGATGTATCGTTATCTTTGGCTGCTTTCAGTGATGCCGGTATTTGGTTAGACTCTTTCTCTCCGATTGTTCTGTCTGAGTTATTTTCATTAGTTACTTCATCCAAACCATCAACATGCTTATTAGACCCCATTCCTGCCAGGCTGCTCAAGGAAGTCCTACCATTATTTAATGCTTCAATCTTAAATATGATCAATCTATCTTTGTTAGTTGGTTATGTACCACAGGCCTTTAAGGTGGCAGTAATTAAACCATTACTTAAAAAGCCATCACTTGACCCAGCTATCTTAGCTAATTATAGGCCAATCTCCAACCTTCCTTTTCTCTCAAAGATTCTTGAGAGGGTAGTTGTAAAACAGCTAACTGATCACCTGCAGAGGAATGGTCTATTTGAAGAGTTTCAGTCAGGTTTTAGAATTCATCATAGTACAGAAACAGCATTAGTGAAGGTTACAAATGATCTTCTTATGGCTTCGGACAGTGGACTTATCTCTGTGCTTGTTCTGTTGGACCTCAGTGCTGCTTTTGATACTGTTGACCATAAAATTTTATTACAGAGATTAGAGCATGTCATAGGTATTAAAGGCATTGCGCTGCGGTGGTTTGAATCATATTTGTCTAATAGATTACAGTTTGTTCATGTAAATGGGGAATCTTCTTCACAGACTAAAGTTAATTATGGAGTTCCACAAGGTTCTGTGCTAGGACCAATTTTATTCACTTTATACATGCTTCCCTTGGGCAGTATTATTAGACGGTATTGCTTAAATTTTCATTGTTACGCAGATGATACCCAGCTTTATCTATCCATGAAGCCACAGGATACACACCAATTAGCTAAACTGCAGGATTGTCTTACAGACATAAAGACATGGATGACCTCTAATTTCCTGCTTTTAAACTCAGATAAAACTGAAGTTATTGTACTTGGCCCCACAAATCTTAGAAGCATGGTGTCTAACCAGATCGTTACTCTGGATGGCATTTCCCTGATCTCTGGTAATACTGTGAGAAATCTTGGAGTTATTTTTGATCAGGATATGTCATTCAAAGCGCATATTAAACAAATATGTAGGACTGCCTTTTTGCATTTACGCAATATCTCTAAAATCAGAAAGGTCTTGTCTCAGAGTGATGCTGAAAAACTAATTCATGCATTTATTTCCTCTAGGCTGGACTATTGTAATTCATTATTATCAGGTTGTCCTAAAAGTTCCCTAAAAAGCCTTCAGTTGGTTCAGAATGCTGCAGCTAGAGTACTGACGGGGACTAGCAGGAGAGAGCATATCTCACCCGTGTTGGCCTCCCTTCATTGGCTTCCTGTTAATGCTAGAATAGAATTTAAAATTCTTCTTCTTACTTATAAGGTTTTGAATAATCAGGTCCCATCTTATCTTAGGGACCTCGTAGTACCATATTACCCCATTAGAGCGCTTCGCTCTCAGACTGCGGGCTTACTTGTAGTTCCTAGGGTTTGTAAGAGTAGAATGGGAGGCAGAGCCTTCAGCTTTCAGGCTCCTCTCCTGTGGAACCAGCTCCCAATTCAGATCAGGGAGACAGATACCCTCTCTACTTTTAAGATTAGGCTTAAAACTTTCCTTTTCGCTAAGGCTTATAGTTAGGGCTGGATCGGGTGACCCTGGACCATCCCTTGGTTATGTTGCTTTAGACGTAGACTGTGGGGGGGTTCCCATGATGCACTGTTTCTTTCTCTTTTTGCTCCGTATGCATCACTCTGCATTTAATCATTAGTGATCGATCTCTTTTTCCTGGTTCTTTCCCTCAGCCCCAACCAGTCTCAGCAGAAGACTGCCCCTCCCTGAGCCTGGTTCTGCTGGAGGTTTCTTCCTGTTAAAAGGGAGTTTTTCCTTCCCACTGTGGCCAAGTGCTTGCTCATAGGGGGTCGTTTTGACCGTTGGGGTTTTTCATGATTGTTGTATGGCCTTGCCTTGCAATGTGGAGCGCCTTGGGGCAACTGTTTGTTGTGATTTGGCGCTATATAAGAAACAAGTTGATTGATTGATTGATTGATTGATCTCATTCCAAACTAAATATGTCTGTCTGTCTGTCTAGAATGAATTGCTGACACTGACAGAATTTTTCATTTTAACAACACTGTTGACAATTTAGCATGCCACTGGAAGCATTTTATGTAAATGTGTCTTTGTTAAGCTGCATCTAATTCATACCAATGAACTGTGACCTTCACCCTCTGACCTCAGTCAGATAGCGCCAATGGAAATTGGGTACAGAAAAGGCTCAGCATCAGGGTCAAGGATTCAGAAAGTGTTACAGAATTATTATTTTAATTCATCTCTGTGCTGTACTCTCACTATACACACATTAGAATGCACTTGTACACAAACAGGAATGGAAAATATTCCACACAGCAAAAAGTCAAATTTTACACTTTGATTTTTTATAAACACATCACCTTATTCTAAACGTTTTACACATTGTGCTTTAAAACTTGCACCTGAGTACAACAGATGAGATTTTGTGCAAATTGCTCCATAGCCACCAAAACACTTTATATTTCACCCAAATGTGACAAATGCTGCAAAAATTATAGTATAGCAACTCCTGTTACTCAGCAACATTACTGTTGTTTCTCATGTACGCTGTACTAAAAAACATTAATTTGAAGCATTGCATATTGTATATAGGAGTTGCTGCATATGTAATGCACTGCAGTATTTCCCTCAGAATTCTACACACAATACCCCATAATGCTGCTTTGAACGTCCCAATGAGCACAGTGGCCTCCATCATCTGTAAATGGAAGAAGTTAAGATCCACCAGGACTCTTCGCTGGCCACCTGTGCCTTAGTCAGGGAGGTGACAAGAACCTGATTGTCACTCTGTCAGAGCACTAGCATTCCTCTGTGAGAGAGGAGAACCTTCCAGAAGGACAACCATCTCCACAGCAATGCACCAGCAGCCCTGTATGGTAGAGTGGCCAGATGGAAGCCACTCCTTAGTAAAAGGCACATGGCAGCCCACCTGGAGTTTGCCCAAAAGGCACCTGAAGGACTCTCAGACCACGAAAAACAAAATTCTCTGGTCTGATGAGACAAAGATTGAAGTCTTTGGCCTGAATTTCAGGCCTCATGTTTGGAGGAAACCAGGCACCATCCCTACAGTGAAGCATGTTGGTGGCAGCATCATGCTGTGGGGATGTTTTTCAGCAACAGAAACTGGGAGACTAGTCAGGATTGAGGGAAAGATGAATGCAGCAAAGCTCTCAATTTACCGATTGATCTACGTTCCGATCCTCACCTATGGTCATGAGATTTGGCTCATGACCGAAAGAACGAGATCGCGAGTACAAGTGGCCGAGATGAGTTTCCTCCGCAGGGTGGCTGGGCGCTCCCTTAGAGATAGGGTGAGGAGCTCGGTCACTCAGGAGGAGCTCGGAGTCGAGCCGCTGCTCCTCCACATCAAAAGGAGTCAGTTGAGGTGGCTCAGGCATCTTTTCCGGATGCCACCTGGGCGCCTCGCTGGAGAGGTGTTCCGGGCACGTCCATTGGGAGGAGGCCCCGGGGAAGACCTAGGACACGCTGGAGGGACTACATCTCTCGGCTGGCTTGGGAACGCCTTGGGGTTCCCCTGGAGGAGCTGGGGGAGGTGTGTGTGGATCGGGAGGTCTGGGCAGCTTTGCTTGAGCTGCTGCCCCCGCGACCCGACTCCGGATAAAGCGGAAGAAAATAGATGGATGGATGGATGCAGCAATGTACAGAGACATCCTGAATGAAAACTTGCTCTGGAGCACTCTTGACCTCAGACTGGAGCAACAGTTCATCTTTCAGCAAGATAATGACCCTAAGCACACAGCCAAGATATCAAAGGAGTGGCTTCAGGACAACTCTGTGAATGTCCTTGAGTGGCCCAGCCAGAGCCCAGACCGGTTCTGACATCCCTTTATTGGCTTCCGGTCTTTCTGAGATCGGACTTTAAGGTGTTGTTGCTGGCCTACGAGATTGTTCATGGTCTGGCACCTCCCTACCTGGCTGACCTGGTTGAGCCCTATGTACCGCTCGGGCCCTGCGTTCACAGGGTGCAGGTCTGCTATGTGTTCCTAGGATAAATAAAAAGTCGGCGGGTTACAGAGCATTTTCATATCACACCCCAGCTCTGTGGAACAATCTGCCCGCCCAGATCTGGCAATCTCTGTGGAGACTTTTAAATCTAGACTGAAGACACTTTTTTTTCTGTTTTATCACTACTATTTTATGCTACTGCATGTCTTCTTTTATTCTTTTGACTTATGATTTTAGTCTTTTATTGTATTTTAAATCTTTTAATTCATTTTGTTCTGCTTTTTAAATGATGTTTTGTGAAGCGCCTTGAGGCGAACTTGTCGCGATTTGGTACTTTCTAAATTTTTATTTGAAATTTAGTTGCTGCCAAAGGTTCATCAACAAAGTATTGAGCAAAGGCTGTGAATGCTTATTTACATGTGATTTCTTAGTTGTTTTTTTTTTTTTTTTTTTTTTTTTAATCAATATGGAAAAAAAAAAACTTTTGAGGGGAAAAATTAATTTGCTCCATTTTGGAATAAGGCTGCAACATAAAATGTGGAAAAAGTGAAGTGCTGTGAATACTTTCTAGGCTGCACTGTAGCATTTTTCCCATCTATATCAGAAGCTTAAAGTGCTTTACAGTAATGCCTTGCATTAACACACACTGATGTCAGGGTGCTGCTGTGCAAAGCAGTCATTACACACCAGGAGCAACTTGGGGATTAAGGACCTTGTCCGAAGGCCCTTAGTGATTTTCCAGCCAAAAGGGAGTTTGAACCCAGGATCCTTTGGTCTTAAGCCCACTGCTTAACCACTAGACCATCACCTCTCTAAATTGATGGATTTCTGCAAATACTTCATGCCATGCAGCTGAAGAACATTTTTCATATCTTAAATGGCCTCTCACAAATATTTAGTCAATTTCCTGTAGTTATTTATTTATTTATTTTTTTATTTAAATTTTTTAATGACTTTAGCCAGGCTCCTATTGCAGATTTTTGTCCCCAGTTTGGGTCCCACTTCCAAACTTTAGGAAATCTGGCCCAATTTATTATAACAGCTGGCAAAAAAATGTTTCGTACTTTTATTGCTGACTACATCAGAGTATGAATGAGCCCCATGACACGAGTGCTTGTGCGCATGGGCCCCACATGACACCAGACAGTCTATGTAGCACTACGACGGTTATTACTACAGTTCTTCCATGAAGCTAAAATGTATCTGACATCTCAAAACTGTCTTCTGCTGAAGAGGGTAATATGCTTTACACTGGACTTATGCTGCTCCAACAGCGACAGGTCCCTATCACTGCATGTTGTACCATGCAGTCCACTATCACATACTCTTGCTACATACACATATATGATATCTATGCTTTTGCCAGATAGATAAGCAGAGCAATGTGGCTAACACATGGAGCTGTACACTTCGCTCAGTCCCCCACTCTCAACCACCAACCTGTATGCTCATTATCACTTCCCATTCTGGGCAATTTTCATGGCTCTGTGGTCAGTTTTCACCCTACTCCAATGAAATTTCTCACCACTTGTTCCAAAACAGAAAACATCATGTACTATATTTTAATTTTAGCTTAACTGTAGCTTGGCATCAAAATAACTGAGCAGCTAAATCCGCATTCAAGCAGAAATGATGATGAAAACTAAAATATCAGAATCAAATATTACAGAGTTGTTTTTTACTCTTACTAAAACTTATTCTAGTGATGCTGTGACAACATTATTGCCTCACAACCACACAGTAAATTTTGCTGAGTAAAATTTACTCTGCTGGGATAATATTTGGTCCCAGTCTAAATAGAGTTAAATATACTCTACCATTGGGAAAATTTGGGACGGTATGGACAAGGAAGGGGTGTGACCCTGTAGTGATTCTTACATTTGCTTTGATTTCTGTTTCATTGGAGACAGTATGAACCCAAGATATTTTTGTGTGGTTAATTTAATTTATTAATATTCATCCATTCCTGCATTTCAGGATTCCAATACATTCCAAAAAAGTTGGGACGGGTGCAATTTAGGGCTAGTAACAAGGTTTTAAATATTTTTATGATGTTATTTCAAACAGGTGATTGTCAACAAGTGATTGTAATCATGATTTGCTACAAACCAGTATCTATGAATGGCTCAGTATTTAAAGAGCAAAGATGGGCAGAGGATCTCGAATATGCCAACAAATGGTTAAGAAAAATTAAATGCTTGAAAACATCCATCCATCCATTTTCTTCTGCTTTATCCGGAGTCGGGTCGCGGGGGCAGCAGCTCAAGCAAAGCCGCCCAGACCTCCCGATCCACACACACCTCCCCCAGCTCCTCCGGGGGAACCCCAAGGCATTCCCAAGCCAGCCGAGAGATGTAGTCCCTCCAGCGTGTCCTGGGTCTTCCCCGGGGCCTCCTCCCAATGGTACATGCCCGGAACACCTCTCCAGCGAGGCGTCCAGGGGGCATCCGGAAAAGGTGACCGAGCTCCTCACCCTATCTCTAAGGGAGCGCCCAGCCACCCTGCGGAGGAAACTCATCTCAGCCGCTTGTACTCGCGATCTTGTTCTTTCGGTCATGAGTCAAATCTCATGACCATAGGTGAGGATCGGAACGTAGATCAATCGGTAAATCGAGAGCTTTGCCCCCCTACTCAGCTCTCTCTTCACCACGACGGTCCGATACAGCGACCGCTTCACTGCAGATGCTGCACCGATCTGTCTATCAATCTCACGCTCCATCCGTCCCTCACTCGTGAACAAGACCCCGAGATACTTAAACTCCTCCACTTGAGGCAAGGACACTCCACCGCTTGAACAGTGTTCCTCAAAGATTGCAAGGGAGTTGCATTTTTCTCTCTCTACAGTGAATAATATCATTAAATGATTCAAAGACCCACTGCATGAAGGTCAAGGGTGCCCATCAAAGCTGAACACCTGTGATCTCCGATCTCTTAGATGCCACTGCACAGGGACTGTCCTTCATCAATAGCTGCTATAACCACATGAGAAAGAGATTATTTATTCAAGCACTACAATATGGAGTTACACTCACAAATGCCATTTGTAACTTTTCTGTCCATAAAAGAAGCCTTATGTTAACCTTGCCCAGAAGTGATGCCAACTTATCTGGGCTTGATGGCATGTGAGTGGGAGCATCATACAGTGGAAATGTGTATTGTGTTTCTTGGGCAGTTTTTTTCCGGGGTGGGGGTGCATTTTCCATACCAACTTTTTGTGATTTAGTTCTGATTAGTACACTTTAAAAGCAGAAAAAAACTGTTAAAGTACTCACTGTTGTGTGGAAAATCACACAACTGGAATCTGTTGGAGTGTTAATTGTTTATCTCTCTGGATAGCATTCATTTCACTGAACAGTGCTGGAGGAATATGAACTCTGGAAAAGCATTTTCCCACTGACCTTTTTGCTGTGCATTAGAATAACATTATGTGTGCTCTCATGTTTATGTATCACACCAAATAAGACCGACCGGAGTATCCGCATAGTGAAGGGTCAGTCATGCATCAGTAACAATGCATCAAATTATACCTCCACCAGCAGCACAGATAGTGCAGATACTAATAGATCACACTGTGTGCATCAGCCAGCTTCCTTCCTTCACATCAGCACAGATGAAAAGAACAACCTGCTGCCATTACAAGCAACAACATTCCTGTGTTCAGCAGATTGTAGATACCAGGCGCTCAGATTAGTGCTGTGCAGAAATGTCCTGGCTGCTTGTTGCCAGGATGGCAGGATCACAGTGGTCTGCAAGCAGCCTCCGGCTACCAACCACCTGGATTATGCTACCACCCTTTTGTGGGCAGGGTGGCTGTTTCTTCTGTCTGTGTATGTATGGTAGGCATGATTGTGATTGTGCATTTCTGCATCAGTCTGCAATGGGATCTCCATACCCTTGCTGTAAATGCTTACCCTGTCATACAGTACTGAATGGAAAAAATATGGAGAGAGGAAAGGAAAGGAAGGACCTGAAATCCTGTAAAGATGAGGGGGAAAAAAGGTGTGGGTGGTTTTTGTGTGTGTTTGCATGTCATGGGTGTTTATCAATTTCCTTAAGATTCCTCACTTTTCCTGCCACAATGCCCGGAAGCAAAACATAAACAGACTCTGGAAGATCTGTTTCTCTCTGCATCTTTTTGTTTCCGTCTTTCATTCATCTTCAGTCACTCTCCTCCTCATAAAAACTTGGTTGTGAAGTTGTGTGCATGTATGCATACATATGAGTTCATTTGCAAAAAATAAACAAAAAAGTCTGACAATTATCTATATTTGTTAAGACACAAATTTAAATACTGCTTAAAATGTGTTGTTGTTGTTGTTGTTAATCCTATAACAAGGTAGTGTGTGTGTGTTTGTTTTTTTTTTTTCTTGAAACATTGTATGTATGTATTAATTCTTCTTCAGCTACTCCCATTAGGGATCGCCAGATCTGGATTCTGGATCAAGATTTCCTTTTTATATACCTTTTGAAGGATTATGTCAGAACTACCTCACAGATTCGCACCACATTTGCACCACAGATAGATATTAGGGCCCTGTCCCACTGGCGTTTAGGAGGATTTGCGCATGAAATGAGGAGACAAAAGCTGAGCGTCCGCAACAAGGGTGGGCGGAAATGACAAATGTCCGGGGGTGGATCAGCGAATACATGAGGAAGAAAAGCGGATATAACAGGGAACAGAAGCGAAGGCGACCGAGGAGGCGCCCCCATGAGGGGCACAGCGGCCGTGATGCACTCGCTCCATCCATGCCCACTGTGTCTGCATGCGCGACATACCATTTGCGACCGTGATGTGGCCGTGCTGGGCACGCGTCATATCTGTTTTGCACGCTGTCCCGGTCCGCCGCCAAGCCGTGCCAACCCGTCGGTTGCGGATATCAGCGGATGACAGGGGATATGCGGCGCGTTGGTTGTGTATGTCCTGCGTATGTCTTCAGTATGTGTTCAGTCAGTGATGTGGATCTCATCCGCAGCAGGATTTTTGAGCCGCTCAAAAATCCTGGCTGCGGACTTGAGTGCATCTGCGGATGATCACGGACGTGTTCGGATGGCGGCCAACTCATACAGGAATGTTACACGGTTATTGCGGTTGTTTGGCGGATGTGGGCCACTTTTGTGCGCAGCACAGGTAACGCATTGTCGTGCGTTACCTGTGCTGCTCCACAGCCTGTCCAGTGGATTTTTATTTTATTTTTTACCACTGTTGTCGTGTGTTAACTGTGCTGCTCCACAGCCTGTCCAGTGGATTTTTATTTTATTTTTTACCACTGTTGTCGCGCGTTAACTGTGCTGCTCCACAGCCTGTCCAGTGGATTTTTATTTTATTTTTTACCACTGTTGTCGTGCGTTACCTGTGCTGCTCCACAGCCTGTCCAGTGGATTTTTATTTTATTTTTTACCACTGTTGTCGTGTGTTAACTGTGCTGCTCCACAGCCTGTCCAGTGGATTTTTATTTTATTTTTTACCACTGTTGTCGTGTGTTACCTGTGCTGCTCCACAGCCTGTCCAGTGGATTTTTATTTTATTTTTTACCACTGTTGTCGTGCGTTAACTGTGCTGCTCCACAGCCTGTCCAGTGGATTTTTTATTTTATTTTTTACCACTGTTGTCGTGCGTTACCTGTGCTGCTCCACAGCCTGTCCAGTGGATTTTTATTTTATTTTTTACCACTGTTGTCGTGTGTTACCTGTGCTGCTCCACAGCCTGTCCAGTGGATTTTTATTTTATTTTTTACCACTGTTGTCGTGCGTTATCTGTGCTGCTCCACAGCCTGTCCAGTGGATTTTTATTTTATTTTTTACCACTGTTGTCGTGCGTTACCTGTGCTGCTCCACAGCCTGTCCAGTGGATTTTTATTTTATTTTTTACCACTGTTGTCGTGCGTTACCTGTGCTGCTCCACAGCCTGTCCAGTGGATTTTTACTTTATTTTTTAACCACTGTTGTCGTGTGTTACCTGTGCTGCTCCACAGCCTGTCCAGTGGATTTTTACTTTATTTTTTACCACTGTTGTCGTGTGTTACCTGTGCTGCTCCACAGCCTGTCCAGTGGATTTTTATTTTATTTTTTACCACTGTTGTCGTGCGTTACCTGTGCTGCTCCACAGCCTGTCCAGTGGATTTTTATTTTATTTTTTTACCACTGTTGTCGTGCGTTACCTGTGCTGCTCCACAGCCTGTCCAGTGGATTTTTATTTTATTTTTTACCACTGTTGTCGTGCGTTACCTGTGCTGCTCCACAGCCTGTCCAGTGGATTTTTATTTTATTTTTTACCACTGTTGTCGTGCGTTATCTGTGCTGCTCCACAGCCTGTCCAGTGGATTTTTATTTTATTTTTTACCACTGTTGTCGTGTGTTACCTGTGCTGCTCCACAGCCTGTCCAGTGGATTTTTATTTTATTTTTTACCACTGTTGTCGTGTGTTATCTGTGCTGCTCCACAGCCTGTCCAGTGGATTTTTATTTTATTTTTTACCACTGTTGTCGTGTGTTACCTGTGCTGCTCCACAGCCTGTCCAGTGGATTTTTATTTTATTTTTTACCACTGTTGTCGTGTGTTACCTGTGCTGCTCCACAGCCTGTCCAGTGGATTTTTACTTTATTTTTTACCACTGTTGTCGTGTGTTACCTGTGCTGCTCCACAGCCTGTCCAGTGGATTTTTATTTTATTTTTTTACCACTGTTGTCGTGCGTTACCTGTGCTGCTCCACAGCCTGTCCAGTGGATTTTTATTTTATTTTTTACCACTGTTGTCGTGCGTTACCTGTGCTGCTCCACAGCCTGTCCAGTGGATTTTTATTTTATTTTTTACCACTGTTGTCGTGTGTTATCTGTGCTGCTCCACAGCCTGTCCAGTGGATTTTGATTTTTATTTTATTTTTTACCACTGTTGTCGTGCGTTATCTGTGCTGCTCCACAGCCTGTCCAGTGGATTTTTATTTTATTTTTTACCACTGTTGTCGTGCGTTACCTGTGCTGCTCCACAGCCTGTCCAGTGGATTTTTATTTTATTTTTTACCACTGTTGTCGTGCGTTACCTGTGCTGCTCCACAGCCTGTCCAGTGGATTTTTACTTTATTTTTTACCACTGTTGTCGTGTGTTACCTGTGCTGCTCCACAGCCTGTCCAGTGGATTTTTACTTTATTTTTTACCACTGTTGTCGTGTGTTACCTGTGCTGCTCCACAGCCTGTCCAGTGGATTTTTATTTTATTTTTTACCACTGTTGTCGTGCGTTACCTGTGCTGCTCCACAGCCTGTCCAGTGGATTTTTATTTTATTTTTTTTACCACTGTTGTCGTGCGTTACCTGTGCTGCTCCACAGCCTGTCCAGTGGATTTTTATTTTATTTTTTACCACTGTTGTCGTGCGTTACCTGTGCTGCTCCACAGCCTGTCCAGTGGATTTTTATTTATTTTTTACCACTGTTGTCGTGCGTTATCTGTGCTGCTCCACAGCCTGTCCAGTGGATTTTTATTTTATTTTTTACCACTGTTGTCGTGTGTTACCTGTGCTGCTCCACAGCCTGTCCAGTGGATTTTTATTTTATTTTTTACCACTGTTGTCGTGTGTTATCTGTGCTGCTCCACAGCCTGTCCAGTGGATTTTTATTTTATTTTTTACCACTGTTGTCGTGTGTTACCTGTGCTGCTCCACAGCCTGTCCAGTGGATTTTTATTTTATTTTTACCACTGTTGTCGTGTGTTACCTGTGCTGCTCCACAGCCTGTCCAGTGGATTTTTACTTTATTTTTTACCACTGTTGTCGTGTGTTACCTGTGCTGCTCCACAGCCTGTCCAGTGGATTTTTATTTTATTTTTTTACCACTGTTGTCGTGCGTTACCTGTGCTGCTCCACAGCCTGTCCAGTGGATTTTTATTTTATTTTTTACCACTGTTGTCGTGCGTTACCTGTGCTGCTCCACAGCCTGTCCAGTGGATTTTTATTTTATTTTTTACCACTGTTGTCGTGTGTTATCTGTGCTGCTCCACAGCCTGTCCAGTGGATTTTGATTTTGATTTTATTTTTTTACCACTGTTGTCGTGCGTTACCTGTGCTGCTCCACAGCCTGTCCAGTGGATTTTTATTTTATTTTTTACCACTGTTGTCGTGTGTTACCTGTGCTGCTCCACAGCCTGTCCAGTGGATTTTTATTTTATTTTTTACCACTGTTGTCGTGTGTTATCTGTGCTGCTCCACAGCCTGTCCAGTGGATGTTGATTTTGATTTTATTTTTTTAGCACTGTTGTCGTGCGTTACCTGTGCTGCTCCACAGCCTGTCCAGTGGATTTTGATTTTGATTTTATTTTTTTTTAGCACTGTTGTCGTGTGTTACCTGTGCTGCTCCACAGCCTGTCTAGTGGATTTTTATTTTATTTTTTAGCACTGTTGTCGTGCGTTACCTGTGCTGCTCCACAGCCTGTCCAGTGGATTTTGATTTTGATTTTATTTTTTTAGCACTGTTGTCGTGTGTTACCTGTGCTGCTCCACAGCCTGTCCAGTGGATTTTGATTTTGATTTTATTTTTTTTTAGCACTGTTGTCGTGTGTTACCTGTGCTGCTCCACAGCCTGTCCAGTGGATTTTGATTTTGATTTTATTTTTTTTAGCACTGTTGTCGTGTGTTACCTGTGCTGCTCCACAGCCTGTCTAGTGGATTTTGATTTTATTTTTTAGCACTGTTGTCGTGTGTTACCTGTGCTGCTCCACAGCCTGTCCAGTGGATTTTGATTTTTATTTTATTTTTTTAGCACTGTTGTCGTGTGTTACCTGTGCTGCTCCACAGCCTGTCCAGTGGATTTTTATTTTATTTTTTACCACTGTTGTCGTGTGTTACCTGTGCTGCTCCACAGCCTGTCCAGTGGATTTTGATTTGATTTTTTTTTTTTTAGCACTGTTGTCGTGTGTTACCTGTGCTGCTCCACAGCCTGTCTAGTGGATTTTTATTTTATTTTTTACCACTGTTGTCGTGTGTTACCTGTGCTGCTCCACAGCCTGTCCAGTGGATTTTGATTTTGATTTTATTTTTTTTTAGCACTGTTGTCGTGTGTTACCTGTGCTGCTCCACAGCCTGTCCAGTGGATTTTGATTTTGATTTTATTTTTTTTTAGCACTGTTGTCGTGTGTTACCTGTGCTGCTCCACAGCCTGTCTAGTGGATTTTGATTTTATTTTTTAGCACTGTTGTCGTGTGTTACCTGTGCTGCTCCACAGCCTGTCCAGTGGATTTTGATTTTTATTTTATTTTTTTAGCACTGTTGTCGTGTGTTACCTGTGCTGCTCCACAGCCTGTCCAGTGGATTTTTATTTTATTTTTTACCACTGTTGTCGTGTGTTACCTGTGCTGCTCCACAGCCTGTCCAGTGGATTTTTATTTTATTTTTTACCACTGTTGTCGTGTGTTACCTGTGCTGCTCCACAGCCTGTCCAGTGGATTTTTATTTTATTTTTTACCACTGTTGTCGTGCGTTACCTGTGCTGCTCCACAGCCTGTCCAGTGGATTTTTATTTTATTTTTTACCACTGTTGTCGTGTGTTACCTGTGCTGCTCCACAGCCTGTCCAGTGGATTTTTATTTTATTTTTTACCACTGTTGTCGTGTGTTACCTGTGCTGCTCCACAGCCTGTCCAGTGGATTTTTATTTTATTTTTTACCACTGTTGTCGTGTGTTACCTGTGCTGCTCCACAGCCTGTCCAGTGGATTTTTATTTTATTTTTTACCACTGTTGTCGTGCGTTACCTGTGCTGCTCCACAGCCTGTCCAGTGGATTTTTATTTTATTTTTTACCACTGTTGTCGTGCGTTACCTGTGCTGCTCCACAGCCTGTCCAGTGGATTTTTATTTTATTTTTTTACCACTGTTGTCGTGCGTTACCTGTGCTGCTCCACAGCCTGTCCAGTGGATTTTTATTTTATTTTTTACCACTGTTGTCGTGCGTTACCTGTGCTGCTCCACAGCCTGTCCAGTGGATTTTTATTTTATTTTTTACCACTGTTGTCGTGCGTTACCTGTGCTGCTCCACAGCCTGTCCAGTGGATTTTTATTTTATTTTTTACCACTGTTGTCGTGCGTTACCTGTGCTGCTCCACAGCCTGTCCAGTGGATTTTTATTTTATTTTTTACCACTGTTGTCGTGCGTTATCTGTGCTGCTCCACAGCCTGTCTAGTGGATTTTTATTTTATTTTTGCACCGTTGTCGTGCGTTCGCTGTTGCCGTGCGTTACTTGTGCTGCTTCATGGCCTGTCTGGTGCCTTAACTAAAGCACTCCTTCTGCTGAATCACCTCTAAATTATTTATACATTATTCACTTTGCGTGTTTTTAGGAATCCGCTAGGTTGCGTAGCTACTAGCTCTTAGCCGATTTAGCATGGCGGCTTCTCCTGTCTCTCCCGCACTTTTCTGCTCTGGTTGTGAAATGTTTAGTTATTCCTCGGCCTCCTTTAGCAGTAATGGTACTTGTAATAAGTGCAGCTTATTCGTAGCTTTGGAGGCCAGGCTGGGCGAATTGGAGACTCGGCTCCGCACCGTGGAAAATTCTACAGCTAGCCAGGCCCCTGTAGTCGGTGCGGACCAAGGTGGCTTAGCCGCCGTTAGTTCCCCCCTGGCAGATCCCGGGCAGTCGGGAAAGCAGGCTGACTGGGTGACTGTGAGGAGGAAGCGTAGCCCTAAACAGAAGCCCCGTGTACACCGTCAACCCGTTCACATCTCTAACCGTTTTTCCCCACTCGACGATACACTCGCCGAGGATCAAACTCTGGTTATTGGCGACTCTGTTTTGAGAAATGTGAAGTTAGCGACACCAGCAACCATTGTCAATTGTCTTCCGGGGGCCAGAGCAGGCGACATTGAAGGAAATTTGAAATTGCTGGCTAAGGCTAAGCGTAAATTTGGTAAGATTGTAATTCACGTCGGCAGTAATGACACTCGGTTACGCCATTCGGAGGTCACTAAAATTAACATTAAATCGGTGTGTAACTTTGCAAAAACAATGTCGGACTCTGTTGTCTTCTCTGGGCCCCTCCCCAATCAGACCGGGAGTGACATGTTTAGCCGCATGTTCTCCTTGAATTGCTGGCTGTCTGAGTGGTGTCCAAAAAATGAGGTGGGCTTCATAGATAATTGGCAAAGCTTCTGGGGAAAACCTGGTCTTGTTAGGAGAGACGGCATCCATCCCACTTTAGATGGAGCAGCTCTCATTTCTAGAAATCTGGCCAATTTTCTTGGATCCTCTAAACTGTGACTGTCCAGCGTTGGGACCAGGAGGCAGAGCTGTGGTCTTATACACCTCTCTGCAGCTTCTCTCCCCCTGCCATCCCCTCATTACCCCATCCCCGTTGAGACGGTGCCTGCTCCCAGACCACCAATAACCAGCAAAAATCTATTTAAGCAAAAAAATTCAAAAAGAAAAAATAATATAGCACCTTCAACTGCACCACAGACTAAAACAGTTAAATGTGGTCTATTAAACATTAGGTCTCTCTCTTCTAAGTCCCTGTTGGTAAATGATATAATAATTGATCAACGTATAGATTTATTCTGCCTAACAGAAACCTGGTTACAGCAGGATGAATATGTTAGTTTAAATGAGTCAACACCCCCGAGTCACACTAACTGTCAGAATGCACGTAGCACGGGCCGGGACGGAGGATTAGCAGCAATCTTCCATTCCAGCTTATTAATTAATCAAAATCCTAGACAGAGCTTTAATTCATTTGAAAGCTTGTCTCTTACTCTTTTCCATCCAAATTGGAAGTCCCAAAAACCAGTTTTATTTGTTATTATCTATCGTCCACCTGGTCGTTACTGTGAGTTTCTCTGTGAATTTTCAGACCTTCTGTCTGACTTAGTGCTTAGCTCAGATAAGATACTTATAGTGGGCGATTTTAACATCCACACAGATGCTGAGAATGACAGCCTCAACACTGCATTTAATCTATTATTAGACTCTATTGGCTTTGCTCAAAAAGTAAATGAGTCCACCCACCACTTTAATCATATCTTAGATCTTGTTTTGACTTATGGTATGGAAATAGAAGACTTAACAGTATTCCCTGAAAACTCCCTTCTGTCTGATCATTTTTTAATAACATTTACATTTACCCTGATGGACTACCCTGCAGTGGGGAATAAGTTTCATTACACTAGAGGTCTTTCAGAAAGCGCTGTAACTAGGTTTAAGGATATGATTCCTTCTTTGTGTTCTCTAATGTCATATACCAACACAGAGCAGAGTAGCTACCTAAACTCTGTAAGGGAGTTAGAGTATCTCGTCAATAGTTTTACATCCTCATTGAAGACAACTTTGGATGCTGTAGCTCCTCAGAAAAAGAGAGCTTTAAGTCAGAAGTGTCTGACTCCGTGGTATAACTCACAAACTCGTAGCTTAAAGCAGATAACCCGTAAGTTGGAGAGGAAATGGCGTCTCACTAATTTAGAAGATCTTCACTTAGCCTGGAAAAAGAGTTTGTTGCTCTATAAAAAAGCCCTCCGTAAAGCTAGGACATCTTTCTACTCATCACTAATTGAAGAAAATAAGAACCCCAGGTTTCTTTTCAGCACTGTAGCCAGGCTGACAAAGAGTCAGAGCTCTATTGAGCTGAGTATTCCATTAACTTTAACTAGTAATGACTTCATGACTTTCTTTGCTAACAAAATTTTGACTATTAGAGAAAAAATTACTCATAATCATCCCAAAGATGTATCGTTAAACTCAGATAAAACTGAAGTTATTGTACTTGGCCCCACAAATCTTAGAAGCATGGTCTCTAACCAGATCTTTACTCTGGATGGCATTTCCCTGACCTCTAGTAATACTGTGAGAAATCTTGGAGTCATTTTTGATCAGGATATGTCATTCAAAGCACATATTAAACAAATATGTAGGACTGCCTTTTTGCATTTACGCAATATCTCTAAAATCAGAAAGGTCTTGTCTCAGAGTGATGCTGAAAAACTAATTCATGCATTTATTTCCTCTAGGCTGGACTATTGTAATTCATTATTATCAGGTTGTCCTAAAAGTTCCCTAAAAAGCCTTCAGTTAGTTCAAAATGCTGCAGCTAGAGTACTGACGGGGACTGGCAGGAGCGAGCATATCTCACCCGTGTTGGCCTCTCTTCATTGGCTTCCTGTTAATTCTAGAATAGAATTTAAAATTCTTCTTCTTACTTATAAGGTTTTGAATAATCAGGTCCCATCTTATCTTAGGGACCTCGTAGTACCATATTACCCCATTAGAGCGCTTCGCTCTCAGACTGCAGGCTTACTTGTAGTTCCTAGGGTTTGTAAGAGTAGAATGGGAGGCAGAGCCTTCAGCTTTCAGGCTCCTCTCCTGTGGAACCAGCTCCCAATTCAGATCAGGGAGACAGATACCCTCTCTACTTTTAAGATTAGGCTTAAAACGTTCCTTTTCGCTAAGGCTTATAGTTAGGGCTGGATCAGGTGACCCTGGACTATCCCTTGGTTATGCTGCTTTAGACGTAGACTGTGGGGGGGTTCCCATGATGCACTGTTTCTTTCTCTTTTTGCTCTGTATGCATCACTCCGCATTTAATCATTAGTGATCGATCTCTGCCCCCTTCCACAGCATGTCTTTTTCCTGGTTCTTTCCCTCAGCCCCAACCAGTCTCAGCAGAAGACTGCCCCTCCCTGAGCCTGGTTCTGCTGGAGGTTTCTTCCTGTTAAAAGGGAGTTTTTCCTTCCCACTGTAGCCAAGTGCTTGCTCACAGGGGGTCGTTTTGACCGTTGGGGTTTTTCGTAGTTATTGTATGGCCTTGCCTTACAGTGTAAAGCGCCTTGGGGCAACTGTTTGTTGTGATTTGGCGCTATATAAAAAAAAAAGTTGAAAGTTCAGTTGAGTTGATTCCATCCGCAAATCCTCCTAAACGCCAGTGGGACAGGGCCCTTAGGGCACGGAAGACTCCACTGAATTTTGGAGGTGATCCAGATCCAAATTCTTGATCAAGATTTCACTTTATATCGGCTTTGATGGATTACGTCAAAACCACTTCACAGATTCTCAACCAAATTTGCACCACAGATAGATATTAGAGCATGGACAAATCCACTGAATTTTGGAGGTGATCTGGATTGGCCTACGTCACAAATCTCTGATTGCTCTTGTTTCCATTGTGGTTCATTTAAAAATCAAATAAGAAAATAGAAGTAATGATCATGATGATGAGTATGTACGAGGTCTATTAGATAAGAAACCGACACTTTTATTTTTTTTTTTAACTATATGGATTTGAATGACATGCGATTACACCAATCATGCTTGAACCCTCGTGCGCATGCGTGAGTTTTTTCACGCGTGTCGGTGATGTCATTTCCCTGTGGGCAGGCCTTGAGTGAGATGTTGTTCAGCCCTCTCGGCTGAATTCCTTTGTTTCACACGCTGCTCGAGACAGCGTGCGTTGCTTTATCAAAAATTTTTTCTGGACCTGTGAGGAATATCCGAGTGGACACTATTCCAGAAATTTAGCTGGTTTTCGGTGAAAAGTTTAACGGCTGATGAGAGATTATGGGGTGTTTCTGTCGCTGTAAGGACTTCCCACGGAGCGGGACGTCGCGCAGCGCTTCCAGGCACCGTCGTCGGCCTGTTTCGACCTGAAAACATCCTAATGTAAGGCTTAATTCACTCAGGACATCGTGAGAGAACAGAGAAGATTCAGAAGAGGCCGGCATGAGGACTTTATGTGGACATTCCACTGTTTAAGGACATTTTTTAATGAAAGACATGCGCGCAAATTCGCAGAGTCGTTTCCGTGACGACTCGGCGAATCTGTGTGCGCCGCGACAGGAAAAACACCTCCGTGTTGAAAACCATTTGTAAAATTCAGGCAGCTTTTGATGGCTTTCAACAAGTGAGTAACTGAGAAATTGTTTAACAGCTCGGGCATGTTCCAACTTGCCCGTTAAGGTTTCCAACAGAGGTGTTTTTCCTGTCGCGACCCCCCGCGGTCGGGTCCGGCCCGACATGCGACTCTGCCCGCACGTTCTTTCATTACAAAATGTCCGTTAACTATGGAATGTCCGAATAAACTCCTCATGCCGAGTTCTTCTGAAAGTTCTCTGTTCTCTGACGACTTACTGGGTCAACAGAGCCTGAAATGTGGAAGTTTTCAACTTGAAACGGCGAGACACTGCCGCCTTGAAGCGCAGATCGCCATCAGGCGCCGTGGGCTGTCCTTAAAGCGACACTACCAGACCAAAATCTCTCATCAGCCATTAAAATTTTTACCGAAAACCAGCTGAATTTATCGAATGGTGTCCACTCAGTTGTGCCTTACAGGTTTTGAAAAATTTTTTATCAAACAAAGCAGCAGTCTCTGAGCCATTCCTAAACAATGAAAAAATCGATGAGAGGGTGGGCGACTCCTCACTCAAAGACTGCCCACAGGCGAATGACGTAACCGACAGGCGTGAAAAAACTCTCACATGCCCACGAGGGTTCAAGCATGTCTGATGTAATCACACGATTCAAATCCATATGGTTTTTGAAAAAAATAATAAGGTCGGATACTTTTCTAACAGACCTCGTATATGATAACAAGAATCTAACAATTTATAAATACATTAAGACAGTAAATTAACATAAAAAATTTATGCAGTTAACATTAAATAAAAGGGTTGAGTTCTTCCTCTAAAAACTGTTGAGGCCTAACGTTCTAAAAACATTCTGGACTCACACTCCATTCCAACTCATTATAGAAACTTTGCACAGTTTATTACCACCCTTGAAAAATGTCAGCTACCTATTTTATGAACACTACCCAATCTAGATCCCGTGCATCCCCACAGGCAACACATTAGTATAATATAAAAACATAATACAAACATTCCAGTGCATGTTTAACTCAGTGTCAGTCCCAGTGACGTTTTTCAACATCAGAAATGGAAATGGTGCTATGGTTAGTAAATACTGTGTACTTGCATTTGGTAACAATGATTCCTTGTAAGAAATGGGCCTTATAGAAGCAGAATGTGCCAACAAGACAACATAAAACTATAATGTAGCACTAAAATCTTATCCAAATTCAGTCTATCTTAACTGTTTACCTTCTAACAGCAGTGCGGGGGATCTATCATGGCACCGTGTAGCTTCACTATGAATAGTGACGTCACGTGAAATCTCTCTCTGACTAGGATTTCTTCTCCATACTCCAACTTTAATTTACAATCATTTTTAAAATATTACACTACCTACTTACGTTATTTAGTATATGAAGCTCCAGGGTTTTCGGCAAAAGTACTTACAGAAATTCTCATATATTACAAATAGCAAACGAATGAATATAATAATATTGTTAAATAATTGTATTTTTTCAAAGTATTAGATGATGATGTGCAAAAAAAAATGGCTTTAAAACAGCTACAAAAGTGGACCTGTAAGGAAGGGGTTTGATCATTAAAAAAAGAAAGATTCTGCTTCTGTTTGGGGGGGGGGCTTTCCCACCCCTTGCCCCTGTGGGTACGCCCCTGCACAAGAGGCCTGCAGAGTGTGTGCAGCTGCAGAATTCACTGTCTGTTCTTATCAACTCCACATTCTCAAACAGCAACAAAGATTATCTTACACTGACTTACTGCATATTTAAAAGTGAAGCAGTGTGTTCGTGTATTTAAAAAAACACATCACAGTGTGTCGACCCCCTGGAGCAAAAGGCCGCGCACTTTTTGTTTCAGTGAATCAACTGACTAATCCAAAAAACACAGATTCTTACCGGATTTGGTCAGAGCTTTCATCTATTCATGAGCAGGATGGATTTATTAATGCAGATTTTGCGGAAAAGCTGCGCTTCACAGCCCCAGAACAAGGATCTTTTTCACTGGCTGCAGTCGCAACGTGCACAATGTGCATTCGCTGTTGGGAAAGTACTGAAACTCACAATGACACCAAAAAAAAAAAGATTTCACCACTTTGGGATGAAAAAATTGGACTTGCCGACTCGGGGATGGTTATAAAGGATCTGTGCTGTCTGATCACATTGTTTTACTTGTCCTGGACAAATGGACAAGCATTTTTTATTTTTTTTGAGGGCTTGCAGCAGCACCCCTCCAGCACGTGGTGCCTTAGGCGACCGTCTATTTGAGAAACTGAGTAAGAAATTGGAGTGTGTGGGTTTCCATTTGTCCTGGATCAAGGCTAAGGGCCCGGTCCCACTGGTGTTTAGGAGGATTTGCGTATGGATTGCACACAAAATTGGTTCATATTCGCTTAACATCCGCAATATGCATGAAACTTCATGAAACATTGAACCAGTATCCCTAAAAGACTATTTACACTGAACATAAGTTGATCAACACATGATAAAAGTGAAAATCACCCTCTTTGTAAAATTCATGACTATTTGATGGTGGCTGATGAGTATATTTATGTCAGAGTTCAGGAAGTCACTGGAAGCCTGAATCTTAGGGCCCGGTCCCACTGAGGAGAGGATTAATTGCGCATGAATTGAGTATACAAAGTACAGGCGTTCGTTGTCATCCGCAACAAAAATGGCCAAAAATGACAAATGTCCCAGTATGAATTACGGATATATTAATAATGTATAGCGAATATATGATGAACAATCACGGTTATATAACACATGTAGTGAGGAAACGGATTCGACGCATTGCGATTATCACGGCAGTATTACGGGTGTATTATGAATGCAGCGTGCATGTGCACGGCATCTGCATTGCGGTCATAAAAGAAGCGCACTTGGGCCGTCGGCATCACTATTCACACCAATAATACAGCCTCTGGAGCAATAGCTGGACTCAGACAAGTTGACTGGAGTCAAGAAGCAGTGAACAGGGCGAGTGGTGACGTCAGCAGATCGCACCAGAGCGCAGCTCGTCTGAACGATTATAACAAGAAGGTAAATCTGTTATAAACATAGGAATAAATACTGTAACAGCTGCAGACAAGAAGGAAAAAACATACAACTGTTTTATCAAGCCTTGACATTGTAAACAAGTCAAATAATTACCTTTTTAGATGACTCAAAATGCTTTCTGCAGCTTGTTAGCCGTTTGGCCCAGCTGCAGCTTCCTCTGTGATTCAGAAGGTGATTAGAGCCATTTTCAACAGCCAACTTGCACAATAAAATGATTAATCCGCCACAAAATAATTATTTTATATATGCAGCGTCCAGCACGTGGCAGCCGGTAGAACAAAGAACAGCGTCCAGCTGTGAACACAGCACATCTGATTTGCATCCGCCGCAAATCAGACGCAAAGCAGACGTAATAAAAACGCTTTATTCGTGGCCAGTCTGTATGCAGTCGCTACAACTTATTTTAGTTCGTGATGTGGACATAATGGGCATGCAAAATAACCATTTTACACACTGTCCCAGTCCGCTGCCAAGCCGCAAATCCCTGTCAGTTGCAGATATCAGCAGATGATGAATATACAGCACATAGATTGAGAATGTATTGAGTATGTATAGAGTATGTAAGGCGGATGTCATCCGCAGCCAAAATTTTGTGCAGCTCAAAAATCCTGGCAACCGAAAAACGTGCCTCTGCAGATAATTGCAGACGTGTGCATGTTTCACGCATATTGCGGATGTTAAGCGAATATGAGCCAATTTTGTGCACAATCCATACGCAAATCCTCCTAAACGCCAGTGGGACAGGGCCCTTAGATAAGATGCACACTACCGTTACTTTGGGAGTCTGAGATGAGGAGTATCACTTGCATTGTGAGGGAGCATCAGTCAGCATGTCGGTGCCTCAGTGCTGAGGATTCCTGTGGTAAGAGGAGGTCAAGAGGCCATACATTTCACCTGATCTGACTTGGTGACTTACTCTTATTGTTGAGATTTTACTTGTCACACTGGTTGCAATGTGTTTTCTAGAACAACACTCCCTCTAAATTTTTTACATTTGCATATGCGGTACCTCAGGGTTCTATTCCTGGTACTTGACCATTCCTGCTTCATGCAGCTCCTGCTCAGATTATTTGCGGATACAGCATTAAGGTTTACCGTTATGTTATAAGAGGCTTTTCTGGCAGTGGTGAAATGCAGGATATCTTATAATTTTCTATTTTTGAAAGCTGAGAAGACTGAGATGATCGTTATTGGGCCTGCTAGACGAGAACATCTCTCTGTCACATCCACAAAGATAGTGGGTTTATGTGCATATTGTATGCATGAATATATGAAGTTCATTTCCAAAGAAAGAAAGAGATTCCAGATGAAAATGCTTTAAATAAAATCAATGCAGCATAACTCATCTCCCACACAGGTGCATTTTTGGAAAATCTTTGAAGACGTGTGACCCAAACACATCTCAGAAGAAGCCACATGCTGTATGTGTGGGTGTGTGTTTGTGTTGGAATGTGTGAAAAATAGCAGTGTGAGATTTATGTTAATGAGTGTCATGGGCAGGGGAAGAGGCAGAATTCCCAGGCCTGATGAGTGGCTTAATGATTCATAAGCCTTTTTGAGGCAGGCATCAATAATGGATGACAGAGTGGGTCGTGGGGGATTGCTCGGCCCTTGATTACAGTGCTCCCTGGCTAAACACCTCACTTCCTTCCTTTTCTCACCCACCTTCTGTGAGAATGAACACCGATTTGTGCCACACACGTATGCCACCTCGCACATGCAAACGTGCACCTGCTTCTCAGTCTCTTTGCGAACAGCATAATGTCATCTCACCTCTCACATGCTTAATAACCTCTCATCCTTTCTTCATCTCCTGTCTGTTCCTTTGGTCTTAATCCAATCATGTTGAGTGAAAGGGAGACCGAGAGTAAGTGGTAGAGTTAGGCAGAGAGACAATGGCAGAGGGGCGAAGGAGAAGATGGAATGCGTGGGAGAACAGAAGAGAAAGACACAAATGAATGCTTTATGATTTCTCTGTGCAGAAATGGAAGCTTTCTCTGGTGATAAGACCTGAACATAAATGTTCTTTCTCTCCCCTCCATGCAGAGTGACATTCTCTCTTTCTCTTTCTGTCTTTCTCTCTCTCTCCGTATAAGCTGGCTGTGGGCGTTGGTGTGACAGGACAAATCTCTGTCTATTAGGAGACATAAACCTCTAAACCTTGAGCTACACAGCCATACATACTAATGCAGAAGGTTGGACGGAACGATCAAGAGGCAGTAAAGAGACGTGGATGGCAGAGAGATGGCGTAATGGGAGAGCGGTGAGAGCAAGGGAGAATCCTGTTGGGATTTCAATTCCAGGCCACCACGGGGTCTTAACTGCTGCACAGTCTTTCAGCAGAGAAAACCTGTGTTTCAAAGAATTGGACTAATGTGAAGCACAGCCAGTGGCTTGGTGAGAGTCAGGCAGTGACGGCGCTGAAGCAAACAGTTAATTTCAGCCTCCCTACCTCTGGTGCTGTTATCCACTCACACACTGAAGTCAGAGGAAAGGTTGCTGACTGTTTTCAGCTCCACCAAGGTCATGTTTTGTTGGATTGCAGGATTACGCAAAAACGACTGATGCACTCCTTACGAGAATTCATTGTCTCTCCCAGAGCCATCTGAGCCCAGTCTCGTGCTCCTGTTTTTTTTAATTTTACTATTTCTGACCTTCTGCCTTCCCCCAACCTTAACCATAACCCCCATAAACCCCTCACACCACACCGCATTTCATCCTCCCATCACGAAAATGTGGCGCTTTTCGAGACGGTATCACGAACCAATAGGTTAATGCACATTTTGTGATGCCATCACAAAATAGTATGAGATTGGGGTGGCCATCTCCTCATGCATGTGTTGGTGAATACTGCAAACACAGCAGTATTTGTAAATAGACTTGGACATAATATATCATGATCAAGGTTTAATGGTCAGTACAAACCTTAATAGTGTCACATGATGACATCACATATACCGTACATTAAAATGTGGCATTCTATTTTATGATTTATATGCACTCTAGATTGTCTTTGTCGCTCTTCAAGTGTGGTTTTTGGATCATACTGTCACATAGCGACATCATGACATCACACACAAAACTGCTGGCTGATTTATATGCACTTAACATCATCTCATCATCATCTCTCTCTTTGTTTAGAATTTATTGCAAGAAAATTTAAATTCATATCATGGGACACCATTTGGGGATGTTTATTATGATACCACATACAGATCAGCATATTGTTTTTTGATTCAAATGCACTTGAAATCATTCTTCTAGGCCTCTTAGTTATTAAAAAAGAGAGATTTTCAGACTATTCAATGACCTTGATTGACCTTGACATTTATATTACTGTCACGCTCAAATGTTACATATAAATGAAATCAACCAAGCAGTTTGGTGCCTTTAAAGCATATTAATGCTTATAGCCCAAAAATGCCACATATACAGTATGGTATGCTGAGGTGCAACATAGTTAAACAAATGCTGCATGCAGTCATCATGCAACATCAGCGCCTTTTATTTTTGACTCCAAATCATGCAAATTCATTCATTGTGATACTATTCTTTGTGGCCATGACATTTGATCAGTTCTGTCCCAAATAGAAAAATCTTCATCCTTTCTAACACACAGGCCTTTGACTACATTATTCCATATTGAGTTAGACCTTTCAAGGTCATCCAAGTTCAGAAAGCCAAGTGACAAATAGAAAGGTAATAAGCCGCTTCATATTAGTGTTTTCTAGTACCATAGGTGTATCTGTAACCAATTGCCCAGAATAATCATTCTAAATATTCTCTATATGTACAGTAATCACAGTGTTGACATTTTGACCCTGGACAGTGAACTTGATTTTTAAACAGTTTTCTCAAACTAATGACTTTGTCCTTGGTCAGGTCAGGTCTGAGAGCACACCCTGGTCCTGCACAGGAACACATCCAACATACCATGGAACCATGGCAACCACCAAGGCAGGCAATCAGTCCATCCCCGCTTCTCGAAAAATGACCTTCTATCTGCCACATCTAGGTAACGTGTGCATCTCCTTAGCCTTTTCTTGCTGGGATCCTCAACGCTGAGGCACCTGTACACCGGATCATGCTAAGAGAAATATGTATATCACATGTTGAAAATGTCGTCATAGCTGACATTCTCTCACAGTGTAATTAACACTGCTCATATGTCTCCCCAAGTAACTGTTCATTTGACACAAATGAACAATGAGCGTCCAAGTCTCATAACTGTACACTAAGACAGGAAGCATCAAGACACTAAAGACTTGGACCTTCTTTCTTCTGCAAACATAACAGCATCAACAGACACCTCTGCTCAGCAACCTCATGATTCCATAAGCTCTTCCCAGGCAATTCCTGATCTCTAAGGCTGAAGACTCAGAGACATGAATGTTACTACTTGAATAACTCCATGGTTGTCCTTCAATAATTACACCAGGTTTGGTCCAAATTAGATAAAAATGCTTTGGGTTACTGTGTTCATACATACATATATACACACACACACAGAGATGCATGTGCATGATGGCTGCCTCACAAATTCTGCACCATTTGGTAGGTTGGTTGTGCACGCCATCAAAAATGAATGCTGCATAGCCACTATATGCAGTAACAAAACTGGCAATATCTTGATGATCAGCAACGACAAAAAAAAGTGGAATGGTCTACAATGAAAAGTTATGCGGCCAAATCCGGAATTATCTCATCTACTGTCATTGCCATTGCAAAATGGCAAGTATGTTTGTCAGAACCGCTGGCAAGAGATCAGTAAAATTTTAGAACTTGATGCACACCAGAAGGTCTATACCGCCTGAGTACCCTTGTGTGCTCTCTGGTGGAATCATCCACTACCACATGTAGTACGTAGGCAGCTGTGTGTACAGGTATGTTCACAGTGCAGTCAGTTGTCTGTACGATTGCACGTTTAAAAAGCAAGTATATTTCTGCCTGAACAACCTGCCTAGGTACTGCTTGGATATTCTAACTAAACTTGATATACGAGGTCTCTTAGATAATAAACCAACCCTTTTATTTTTTTTTTGAACTATATGGATTTGAATGACATGCGATTACACCAATCATGCTTGAACCCTCGTGCGCATGCGTGAGTTTTTTCACGCGTGTCGGTGACGTCATTTCCCTGTGGGCAGGCCTTGAGTGAGATGTGGTCCCGCCCTCTCGGCTGAATTCCTTTGTTTCACACGCTGCTCGAGACGGCGTGCGTTGCTTTATCAAAATTTTTTCTGGACCTGTGAGGAATATCCGAGTGGACACTATTCGAGAAATTAAGCTGGTTTTCTGTGAAAAGTTTAACGGCTGATGAGAGATTATGGGGTGTTTCTGTCGGTGTAAGGACTTCCCACGGAGCGGGACGTCCTGGAGCGCTTCCAGGCGCTGTCGTCGGCCTGTTTAGAGCTGAAAACATCCTAATTTAAGGCTTAATTCACCCAGGACATCGTGAGAGAACAGAGAAGATTCAGAAGAGGCCGGCATGAGGAATTTATGCGGACATTCCACTGTTTAAGGACATTTTTTTAATGAAAGACGTGCGCGCAAATTCGCCGAGTTGTTTCCGTGACGACTCGGCAAATCTGTGTGCGCCGCGACAGGAAAAACACCTCCGTGTTGAAAACCATTTGTAGAATTCAGGCGGCTTTTAATGGCTTTCAACAAGTGAGTAACTGAGAAATTGTTTAACAGCTTGGGCATGTTCCAACTTGCCCGTTAAGATTTCCAACGGAGGTGTTTTTCCTGCCGCGACCACCCGCGGTCGGGTCCAGCCCGACATGCGACTCTGCCCGCACGTTCTTTCATTACAAAATGACCGTTAACAATGGAATGTCCGAATAAACTCCTCATGCCGACTTCTTCTGAAAGTTCTCTGTTCTCTGACGACTTACTGTGTCAACAGAGCCTGAAATGTGGAAGTTTTCAACTTGAAACGGCGAGACGCTGCCGCCTCGAAGCGCAGATCGCCGTCAGGCGCCATGGACCGTCCTTAAAGCGACACTACCAGACCAAAATCTCTCATCAGCCGTTAAAATTTTTACCGAAAACCAGCTGAATTTATTGAATGGTGTCCACTCAGTTGTGCCTTACAGTTTTGAAAAAAATTTTATCAAACAAAGCAACAGTCTCTGAGCCATTCCTAAACAATGAAAAAAATCGACGAGCGGGTGGACGACTCCTCACTCAAAGACTGCCCACAGGCGAATGACGTAACCGACAGGCGTGAAAAAACTCTCGCATGCCCACGAGGGTTCAAGCATGTCTGATGTAATCACACGTGATTCAAATCCATATGGTTTTTGAAAAAATAATAAGGTCGGATACTTTTCTAATAGACCTCGTATTAGAACAGGGTGTAGGTGTGAGGCTGGATCACAGTGGGATGCACTCTGAGCATTTTTCTACTTTGAAGCCTTGAGAGCAAACATGAAAATGCTTACCAGCCCTAAAAACACTTTTTTACAAAAACTACAAATCAAAAATGCCTGAAAAGCACAATTTTATCATTTTCACTCATTCTGCTCACTCTGTTGCAATCCTCACCCTCATTGAAGTTTCTCAGCTGGCAGGATTTTGTTGTCTAGTGTGTAATCTTCAGTTGTACTAATCCTGTTCTTAAAATGTGTCACTTTCAAACTGATTACCTTCATCTTCTTAGCTCGTCTTTCATTTTGATCCGTATCATCACGCTGAGAGATTACTGTTTGATCACACTAACAGATAGAGATACAATCCTCTTCCAGGCAGTCAATCAGTCGCCTTGTTTGGACCGACAGCAGCGACTGAGCACGTTTGAGTATGTCGTGATTATGTGTGTGCGCGCTGCCCATCCATTTATCCATGCTGGGGTTTCAGTTGTGTCTGTAATTTAAATGTCAAGAGTGTATGGTCCACATAATTCCTCTTTTTTATGCCGACTGGGAGAAAAAGCATTTAATACTGCAGATGACATTTACCAAGAGAGGGGAGAAGCCTGACACATGAAAGGACATATAACTGCCAGATTCTTGGGAAATACTGGAGAAAAGAAGGCTTGAGAGGTTATCCATGGCGGACGCAGCTAAGCTAAAAGTTAGCTTCGATAACCGCTTATCTGCTAAATGAAAAGATAACTGAGATCACTAATTAGAGCAGAAACAAGTAATCAAAAATTGATTACTAAAATAGCTGTCAACTAATTCAGTAATCGATTAGTTGCTAAATAACTTTGTTTTACCACAAATGTTTCGTTTCTTCCATATAATCAACCAAGCTTTGCTTTGAATCTTGAACCAATGAAGGAGAGCTTCGAGCTGCTGCTTCGTTGGTTTCATTTGTTTTATTTCACTTTATCTTAATTTTTCCCCACTAAAACCCTAAAGAGCATATGTCTGTGAGGAATATTTACCTTTTTTATGTTAAACTGACCTGTTATGGTCTTCTGAAACAGTTGATAGATGTATTTTATGCTAATGCCGATGCTAACGCATTAGCATGCATTTTCAATGTTAAAGTTAGCATTAAGCTGCTGGCATTTCAGCATGTTTGTGCATTTGTTTTCTGTATAATAATTAATGGCTCAGCGTTTGTTGTCATAAAAGAGTCAAATGTATTACAAATTAGAATATTGTTGTTTTTTAATTTATATATTAATAATAATAGCAACAATAATAATAGTAATAATAACTAATAATGCTACAATACAATTTTAGAGAGAGACATGAGTCACGTGTCATTGTGAAATGACCACATAGTTTACAAGTTATACAGAGAATGTTGCACATATAATGAGTCAGGCTACAGTTTTTGATTTAGGTTTTATGGTTAACTGGTTATGCTAATTGCTCATTTGCAGCAACAAAAATACCTCTTTTTTCACCATATATTTTATAACATTTATGTTTCAGTGTTGTTTTATGGCAACTCAGCACTTTGATAAAGCAATGCCATTTGAAATAATTATTTTTGTTCTTTATTATAAACTGTTTTATTCTTTATTATTTTATATTTCAACAGCCAAGGGACATTTGACGATTTGTTGATTTTCAAGTATTTTAAGTTTTCAAATAATGTTCTGTTGTTAAATAAAATGATGGAAGGAGAGAAAATTTGTTTCCCTGGCACATTTTTAAAAAAAATTCCCCGCTAATCCAATTAATCGATTAATCGTGTCGAAACCCCATCAGATTCACCGATGATCCAAATAATTGTTTGTTGCTCTTTTTTGGCTCTACTCCCACCCCAAAAAAAAAAAAAAAAAAAAAAAAAAAAACAGATATAAAGAGCTGAAATCTGAATATGTTGTAGCGTAAACATGGAGCTTTTCTGAAAGGTTTTGCATGAAAAGATCAGATGATGATCAAGGTGCACATAACTATTTAATTGAAAAAAAATGGAATTAAACAGTAGTTTACATTCAACATAGGATTTTCCGCAGTATAGGAAGTATTACACAAATATAAAATAATAAAAAATAATATTACAAATGGAAAAAAAAATTGCGTTTCATCTCCTGCTCCTCCATCTCCTCAAAAGAGATTCTACCAGAAAGGTACATGTACACTTCTAGAAGTCTTTCACTGATTCATGCATTCATTCAATTTTGGCTACTTGTCTGGATGTGGTTTGCGATGGCATTTTACTGTGACGCAGCAAATTTCTTAAGTAGATACAAAAGCACTGAATAGCACAAAGGTGACATATCATATTACAGATTGGAAATAACAGGGTAACATCATGATAATGTCTACCTTATGACTTTGGAACCTACATGGTAATAACAGTGATTGCATGTAACTTCCTTTGTAACAATGTAGATATTACTGTGGTTGAGTCAGGTCAACTGGACTTGTACAGTTCCTTGAAGAGATTTCAATCATCATCCAGAAAAGTAATCAGTTCTGATATTAGTTCTTTCTAACACTGAAGGCCCTGGCTGTGGTCCTGGACTTCAGCCCCTGGTTGTCCCTTTCTTTTAAGCCCAGATCTTTGTCACCGCCCTCTCCACAATTTGCACCTTTGTCTTTGATCTCACTCATTCAGTTGATGAATACTTTTCCTCTGTCATGTTTTGCCTCCATTTCTCCTTGTCTCTCTGAAGATGTTTCTCCCTAATCTTAGGGTATGCATTTTGTCTTCATCTCTCAGCTGCACTAACCAGGCCCCTACCTGCAATTTGTATGAACTGAAATAATTACAGCCATTATAAATCAACAAGTAAAAGAGGACTCATATTCAAAACCACGGTCTATGTGCATAAAAAGCTTAAAATTTACAGTGTTGTGCAATACAAATTATACCAATAAAACATATAAATACAAATTATATGCAACAATGGTAACAAAAGGAATAATGGCATGTAAAAGCAATAGCTGGCCGTCAGGTCCTGTCACACTGAGCTGTGACAGGACCTGACGGCCAGCTATTTGAACTGCTGTTGCTTAGCCTATTAACATGCCCCCAACAAAATTGTTGACATACAATAAAAGAATTCCAGTCATCATTTTAGACTTGTTTTGGATTTAAAACAAAACTTTAATGCAAAATTTTTGTGTGTGACTGGACCTGACGTTTTAGCTCAGCCTCCTAAAAAGGATACCCAAAACTAACCAGCGTTACCTTGGTCAAATGATGTCACTTGCTCTGAGCCATTCGCCCTATTGACGTATCCCATAATCCTTTGTGTGCCAGAGAGTCGCTGCAGTCAAACAACATAGAGAATCCACATGATGACAATTGTAAATGAATATTATACTACAAAAATGTAACTTTTTTATGCTTTTTGTCACGTTAATAAGAGACTGCTGCATGATACCCTGAAAACGTGCTAAAACAATTATAACAAATAATCTGTGTCTGCTATGTTTAATCTGCGTGGAATTTAATAAACGCAAACTGAATTTCAGACATATTATATATATTAGTCTGGAGCAAAGAGGACAAACAGTGTTGTAAAGAACAATAATCAAGACGTTAAAGAGCAAACTTCACTTTCCTTCAGAACGACATGATCAGGAAGCGAGAGACAACCTGTGATTCTCACATGTTTACATAAAACAAATGCAATAACAACGTCTATAAACCCAGAGAATATATTCATGAGAGTTTTAGGCACAATATAAAAATAGTTTTATGTTGCGATGTTAATGCTGTTGTCTGTGTGCAGCGTGATCAGAGCGTCTCAATGTTACTGAGATCTCGCAGCGCGGCGACCTCTCCGAGGTTTTGCAGGTTTTGAAATCGATTTTAAAGGTCTGTCACCCACTTTTCTTATGTGATATTTTATGAAAACATGGCGACAGTTGTAAAATACAATGTCATTGTTGAAAGAAAGAATCAATTATTATTTTAATAGTTATTTTTTCCTTAACAAAAAGTGTCGTTTTGTTAATTAGCTGTTAGCTGATTAGCTGAACTTTGCCCGCCACCGGAGGTTATAGATACATGAAACACAGAGCGAGATGAGGGTTAATCCCACATAGTCATTAAGGTTGGACTTGGAATCAGTCATTGTCGTGACTGACCACAGCAGAGGAAAGAGCATGTGAGGTAAACAAGCCAAGAATGAGGCACAAGAGTGCAAAACCCGTACATACAGAAATTAGAAAGACTGATGCTCACCTGTCCTTCTGTTATTGGTTTATGATGTTCTCCTTAATGTGCACTGAGAACAGAGGGAGAAAAAATGCTTTCCTTTTAAGAGAAATAAATGCCAGTCCCTGACGAGCACAGTGAGTAAGTGCTATGATCATAAAAACGCATTAAAAGACTCAGACGACCGCAGACTGTAGAATGTGTGTGCATTTTAGGAATTTGCATGCAAGCTCCTGTGCATTCATGTCTGAACCCTGTTCCCATCAAGCACAATTTTATGCCACAAAACAGCCTGAAGGAAATGATGGGTTGTGTTTATTCAGAGAAAACGCCTTAAGATATCCTTTTTGTGTTGAGATGTGACCCAGTTAATTGGTTTAGCTTGTCCTGCAAAAACCGTGCAGACGCAGAGGATCACGTTGGATTCACAGTGGCATCAAGGTCGGGTGTGAGGGCGTCGATGAGAGGGGGTAAGGATTTAAATGTGGCTATGAATACGACTGATCACACTGTGAATGAGGCCGTAAAAACAAGGAGCCGGTGTCGCATGAGGAGGAAATGAGTGAGACAGAGAATAAGAGAATGATGGCAGGAAGAAGTGGAGTGATCAGTGGAGGGGTTCAGTGGCCTTGCTGTGTGATGGACAGGGAATTAAATCATGATCACTGGTGACTGATCGGTTTGGTTGGGCCTTGTGACTAATCACAGATTTATGACTCCAACAGGAGTGAAGTGTGATTTATCTGTGCCTCAGGCCTTTTCTGTAGCGCCACACAAAACAACTACGGTTACTTTTAAGTAACTGGTAACAAAACTGTGATGCTGATAGTATTAAGAGAGGAGAGTAGTGGCAAATCTTAACATGGGCGACATGGTCACCCACCCAGGGTGACATGAGTGGTCGAAAGAAAAAAGTTTTAATTTGCGAAAGCTGATTTTCAATTGTTCATTTGCTCAGCAAGTCAATGACAAATTAATTGCATTTATACAGAGCTGTTATGGACAAAGCACTTTACAGCGATGCCTCACATTCTCACACACACAGACAGATATCAGGGTGCTGCCATGCAAGGCGATCACTACACACTGGGAGCAGCTCAAGGATGAAGGACTTTGCCCAAGGGACCTGAGTGACTTTCCAGTCTGACGGGGATTTGAACCGAGCATATTCCCACTGCTTTAACCATTTGACCATCACCTCCCCATATCACCTCATGGTGTGGGGAATGGGCACAGTCTATTTCTTGCAGACACCTGTCGCTTGCTGCTGACTGAGAAGGTGTCGAACACGGAGGAACCCCCACTTAGAAAGCACCAGAAGAAGCAGACCTATAAAAGATGAGAGAAACTGGACAAAGCTGAGACAAAGACATGACACACTGCAGACTACAGCACTAACCAGGATAGATACTAGATGAGGTAACTGAAGTTACACTCTTATACTGTTAAGATGATTAGAAAGGCATGCTAGCCAGTTTTGCTATCACTGCCTAGTTTGCACAGAGGATGAGTGATGTTGTTGAAGCTGAAGTTATGCAATGATAATGCACACATGGATAATGAACTAAATGCCACTAACCCTAAAGCCTGTTATAAACATCACGATAAAGTGGGAGGACAGCACGGTGGCTAAGTGACTGGCACCGTTGCCTCACAGCAAGAAGGTCCTGTTTACAACCTGGGCCTTAAGGCCTTGTCCCACTGGGGAAGAGAATTAATTGCGCATGAATTGAGTACACAAAGTATGGGCGTACGTTGTCGTCCGCAACAAAAATGGCCAAAAATGACAAATGTCCCGGTATGAATTACAGATATATTAATAATGTATAGCGAAAGTCGGTCGACTCATACAAGCATGTTTCACGCATATTGCAGATGTTGAGCGAATATGAGCCAATTTTGTGCGCAATCCATACGCGAATCCTCCTAAACGCCAGTGGGACAGGGCCCTTACTGTGTGGAGTCAGCATGTTCTCCCAGTGTCTCCCAGGTTCTCTCCGGGTGCTCCAGCTTACCCCCACCTCCTCCAAAGACATGCAGTTTAAATAAATTGGTGAATCTAAATCAGGACTGCCAAAATCTGCTCCTGGTAAGTACCTGCCCTGTGTGATTTTTCACATTCCCTGCTCCAATCAATCAATCAATCAATCAATTTTTTTATATAGCGCCAAATCACAACAAACAGTTGCCCCAAGGCGCTTTATATTGTAAGGCAAGGCCATACAATAATTATGTAAAACCCCAACGGTCAAAACGACCCCCTGTGAGCAAGCACTTGGCTACAGTGGGAAGGAAAAACTCCCTTTTAACAGGAAGAAACCTCCAGCAGAACCAGGCTCAGGGAGGGGCAGTCTTCTGCTGGGACTGGTTGGGGCTGAGGGAGAGAACCAGGAAAAAGACATGCTGTGGAGGGGAGCAGAGATCGATCACTAATGATTAAATGCAGAGTGGTGCATACAGAGCAAAAAGAGAAAGAAACAGTGCATCATGGGAACCCCCAGGCAGTCTACATCTATAGCAGCATAACTAAGGGATGGTTCAGGGTCACCTGATCCAGCCCTAACTATAAGCTTTAGCAAAAAGGAAAGTTTTAAGCCTAATCTTAAAAGTAGAGAGGGTGTCTGTCTCCCTGATCTGAATTGGGAGCTGGTTCCACAGGAGAGGAGCCTGAAAGCTGAAGGCTCTGCCTCCCATTCTACTCTTACAAACCCTAGGAACTACAAGTAAGCCTGCAATCTGAGAGCGAAGCGCTCTATTGGGGTGATATGGTACTACGAGGTCCCTAAGATAAGATGGGACCTGATTATTCAAAACCTTATAAGTAAGAAGAAGAATTTTAAATTCTATTCTAGAATTAACAGGAAGCCATTGAAGAGAGGCCAATATGGGTGAGATATGCTCTCTCCTTCTAGTCCCCGTCAGTACTCTAGCTGCAGCATTTTGAATTAACTGAAGGCTTTTTAGGGAACTTTTAGGACAACCTGATAATAATGAATTACAGTAGTCCAGCCTAGAGGAAATAAATGCATGAATGTTTTTCAGCATCACTCTGAGACAAGACCTTTCTGATTTTAGAGATATTGCGTAAATGCAAAAAAGCAGTCCTACATATTTGTTTAATATGCGCTTTGAATGACATATCCTGATCAAAAATGACTCCAAGATTTCTCACAGTATTACTAGAGGTCAGGGTAATGCCATCCAGAGTAAGGATCTGGTTAGACACCATGTTTCTAAGATTTGTGGGGCCAAGTACAATAACTTCAGTTTTATCTGAGTTTAAAAGCAGGAAATTAGAGGTCATCCATGTCTTTATGTCTGTAAGACAATCCTGCAGTTTAGCTAATTGGTGTGTGTCCTCTGGCTTCATGGATAGATAAAGCTGGGTATCATCTGCGTAACAATGAAAATTTAAGCAATACCATCTAATAATACTGCCTAAGGGAAGCATGTATAAAGTGAATAAAATTGGTCCTAGCACAGAACCTTGTGGAACTCCATAATTAACTTTAGTCTGTGAAGAAGATTCCACATTTACATGAACAAATTGTAATCTATTAGACAAATATGATTCAAACCACCGCAGCGCAGTGCCTTTAATACCTATGGCATGCTCTAATGTCTGTAATAAAATTTTATGGTCAACAGTATCAAAAGCAGCACTGAGGTCTAACAGAACAAGCACAGAGATGAGTCCACTGTCCGAGGCCATAAGAAGATCATTTGTAACCTTCACTAATGCTGTTTCTGTACTATGATGAATTCTAAAACCTGACTGAAACTCTTCAAATAGACCATTCCTCTGCAGATGATCAGTTAGCTGTTTTACAACTACCCTTTCAAGAATTTTTGAGAGAAAAGGAAGGTTGGAGATTGGCCTATAATTAGCTAAGATAGCTGGGTCAAGTGATGGCTTTTTAAGTAATGGTTTAATTACTGCCACCTTAAAAGCCTGTGGTACATAGCCAACTAACAAAGATAGATTGATCATATTTAAGATCGAAGCATTAAATAATGGTAGGGCTTCCTTGAGCAGCCTGGTAGGAATGGGGTCTAATAAACATGTTGATGGTTTGGATGAAGTAACTAATGAAAATAACTCAGACAGAACAATCGGAGAGAAAGAGTCTAACCAAATACCGGCATCACTGAAAGCAGCCAAAGATAACGATACGTCTTTGGGATGGTTATGAGTAATTTTTTCTCTAATAGTTAAAATTTTGTTAGCAAAGAAAGTCATGAAGTCATTACTAGTTAAAGTTAATGGAATACTCAGCTCAATAGAGCTCTGACTCTTTGTCAGCCTGGCTACAGTGCTGAAAAGAAACCTGGGGTTGTTCTTATTTTCTTCAATTAGTGATGAGTAGAAAGATGTCCTAGCTTTACGGAGGGCTTTTTTATAGAGCAACAGACTCTTTTTCCAGGCTAAGTGAAGATCTTCTAAATTAGTGAGATGCCATTTCCTCTCCAACTTACGGGTTATCTGCTTTAAGCTACGAGTTTGTGAGTTATACCACGGAGTCAGGCACTTCTGATTTAAAGCTCTCTTTTTTAGAGGAGCTACAGCATCCAAAGTTGTCTTCAATGAGGATGTAAAACTATTGACGAGATACTCTATCTCACTTACAGAGTTTAGGTAGCTACTCTGCACTGTGTTGGTATATGGCATTAGAGAACATAAAGAAGGAATCATATCCTTAAACCTAGTTACAGCGCTTTCTGAAAGACTTCTAGTGTAATGAAACTTATTCCCCACTGCTGGGTAGTCCATCAGAGTAAATGTAAATGTTATTAAGAAATGATCAGACAGAAGGGAGTTTTCAGGGAATACTGTTAAGTCTTCTATTTCCATACCATAAGTCAGAACAAGATCTAAGATATGATTAAAGTGGTGGGTGGACTCATTTACTTTTTGAGCAAAGCCAATAGAGTCTAATAATAGATTAAATGTAGTGTTGAGGCTGTCATTCTCAGCATCTGTGTGGATGTTAAAATCGCCCACTATAATTATCTTATCTGAGCTAAGCACCAAGTCAGACAAAAGGTCTGAAAATTCACAGAGAAACTCACAGTAACGACCAGGTGGACGATAGATAATAACAAATAAAACTGGTTTTTGGGACTTCGAATTTGGATGGACAAGACTAAGAGTCAAGCTTTCAAATGAATTAAAGCTCTGTCTGGGTTTTTGATTAATTAATAAGCTGGATTGGAAGATTGCTGCTAATCCTCCGCCCCGGCCCGTGCTACGAGCATTCTGACAGTTAGTGTGACTCGGGGGTGTTGACTCATTTAAACTAACATATTCATCCTGCTGTAACCAGGTTTCTGTAAGGCAGAATAAATCAATATGTTGATCAATTATTATATCATTTACCAACAGGGACTTAGAAGAGAGAGACCTAATGTTTAATAGACCACATTTAACTGTTTTAGTCTGTGGTGCAGTTGAAGGTGCTATATTATTTTTTCTTTTTGAATTTTTATGCTTAAATAGATTTTTGCTGGTTATTGGTAGTCTGGGAGCAGGCACCATCTCTACGGGGATGGGGTAATGAGGGGATGGCAGGGGGAGAGAAGCTGCAGAGAGGTGTGTAAGACTGCAACTCTGCTTCCTGGTCCCAACCCTGGATAGTCACGGTTTGGAGGATTTAAGAAAATTGGCCAGATTTCTAGAAATGAGAGCTGCTCCATCCAAAGTGGGATGGATGCCGTCTCTCCTAACAAGACCAGGTTTTCCCCAGAAGCTTTGCCAATTATCTATGAAGCCCACCTCATTTTTTGGACTCCACCCATGAGTAATTAACTCTGATGTGTGCTCAGCCAATGAGGAGGTGGGAAACATCAGGTGTGAGTCAAACAGGCCAGGCCAACATGGAACAGGTTTGGGCAGCAATGCTAAATCAAACGAAGATGTCTTCGGAGTGAGATTGCATCAGAATTTTGGCTCTCTGTTGGGACTGTTTACACAGAGACTGCTACCTGCTGCTTTGGACTTTGAACTAACAGTCTTTTTCAAGACTTTTTTACCTTTTTACTTTTTTTTACTTTTTTACTGTGCTCCAACGCCTAAGGAAGACCTCTAACGGTCGAAACATCGCGACGGAGCACTTTTATCAGCTAACTTTCATCAGCGTTGGCAAGCTAACTAGCTTGCTAACGCTTTCGTTTTTATTTTATTTATTTATTTTTTTTTTAGCACTGTTGTCGTGCGTTACCTGTGCTGCTCCACAGCGTGTTTGGTCGATTTTTGTTTTGTTTTGGCACCGTTGTCGTGCGTTCGCTGTTGTTGTGCGTTGCCTGTGCTGCTTCATGGCCTGTTTGGTGCCTTAATTAAGGCACTCCTTCTGCTGAATCACCTCTGGATTATTTACACATTATTCACTTTGTGTGTTTTTAGGAATCCGCTAGGTTGCGTAGCTACTAGCTCTTAGCCGATTTAGCATGGCGGCTTCTCCTGTCTCTCCCGTACTTTTCTGCTCTGGGTGTGAAATGTTTAGTTATTCCTCGGCCTCCTTTAGCAGTAACGGTACTTGTAATAAGTGCAGCTTATTCGTAGCTTTGGAGGCCAGGCTGGGCGAATTGGAGACTCAGCTCCGCACCGTGGAAAATTCTACAGCTAGCCAGGCCCCTGTAGTCGGTGCGGACCAAGGTAGCTTAGCCGCCGTTAGTTCCCCCCTGGCAGATCCCGGGCAGTCGGGAAAGCAGGCTGACTGGGTGACTGTGAGGAGGAAGCGTAGCCCTAAACAGAAGCCCCGTGTACACCGTCAACCCGTTCACATCTCTAACCGTTTTTCCCCACTCGACGATACACTCGCCGAGGATCAAACTCTGGTTATTGGCGACTCTGTTTTGAGAAATGTGAAGTTAGCGACACCAGCAACCATAGTCAATTGTCTTCCGGGGGCCAGAGCAGGCGACATTGAAGGACATTTGAAATTGCTGGCTAAGGCTAAGCGTAAATTTGGTAAGATTGTAATTCACGTCGGCAGTAATGACACTCGGTTACGCCAATCGGAGGTCACTAAAATTAACATTAAATCGGTGTGTAACTTTGCAAAAACAATGTCGGACTCTGTTGTTTTCTCTGGTCCCCTCCCCAATCAGACCGGGAGTGACATGTTTAGCCGCATGTTCTCCTTGAATTGCTGGCTGTCTGAGTGGTGTCCAAAAAATGAGGTGGGCTTCATTGATAATTGGCAAAGCTTCTGGGGAAAACCTGGTCTTGTTAGGAGAGACGGCATCCATCCCACTTTGGATGGAGCAGCTCTCATTTCTAGAAATCTGGCCAATTTTCTTGGATCCTCCAAACTGTGACTGTCTAGCGTTGGGACCAGGAGGCAGAGCTGTGGTCTTATACACCTCTCTGCAGCTTCTCTCCCCCTGCCGTCCCCTCGTTGCCCCATCCCCGTGGAGACGGTGCCTGCTCCCAGACCACCAATAACCAGCAAAAATCTATTTAAGCATAAAAATTCAAAAAGAAAAAATAATATAGCACCTTCAACTGCACCACAGACTAAAACAGTTAAATGTGGTCTATTAAACATTAGGTCTCTCTCTTCTAAGTCCCTGTTGGTAAATGATATAATAATTGATCAACGTATAGATTTATTCTGCCTAACAGAAACCTGGTTACAGCAGGATGAATATGTTAGTTTAAATGAGTCAACACCCCCGAGTCACACTAACTGTCAGAATGCTCGTAGCACGGGCCGGGGCGGAGGATTAGCAGCAATCTTCCATTTCAGCTTATTAATTAATCAAAAACCCAGACAGAGCTTTAATTCATTTTAAAGCTTGTCTCTTAGTCTTGTCCATCCAAATTGGAAGTCTCAAAAACCAGTTTTATTTGTTATTATCTATCGTCCACCTGGTCGTTACTGTGAGTTTCTCTGTGAATTTTCAGACCTTTTGTCTGACTTAGTGCTTAGCTCAGATAAGATAATTATAGTGGGCGATTTTAACATCCACACAGATGCTGAGAATGACAGCCTCAACACTGCATTTAATCTATTATTAGACTCTATTGGCTTTGCTCAAAAAGTAAATGAGTCCACCCACCACTTTAATCATATCTTAGATCTTGTTCTGACTTATGGTATGGAAATAGAAGACTTAACAGTATTCCCTGAAAACTCCCTTCTGTCTGATCATTTTTTAATAACATTTACATTTACCCTGATGGACTACCCTGCAGTGGGGAATAAGTTTCATTACACTAGAAGTCTTTCAGAAAGCGCTGTAACTAGGTTTAAGGATATGATTCCTTCTTTATGTTCTCTAATGTCATATACCAACACAGAGCAGAGTAGCTACCTAAACTCTGTAAGGGAGTTAGAGTATCTCGTCAATAGTTTTACATCCTCATTGAAGACAACCTTGGATGCTGTAGCTCCTCTGAAAAAGAGAGCTTTAAATCAGAAGTGTCTGACTCCGTGGTATAACTCACAAACTCGTAGCTTAAAGCAGATAACCCGTAAGTTGGAGAGGAAATGGCGTCTCACTAATTTAGAAGATCTTCACTTAGCCTGGAAAAAGAGTTTGTTGCTCTATAAAAAAGCCCTCCGTAAAGCTAGGACATCTTTCTACTCATCACTAATTGAAGAAAATAAGAACAACCCCAGGTTTCTTTTCAGCACTGTAGCCAGGCTGACAAAGAGTCAGAGCTCTATTGAGCTGAGTATTCCATTAACTTTAACTAGTAATGACTTCATGACTTTCTTTGCTAACAAAATTTTGACTATTAGAGAAAAAATTACTCATAACCATCCCAAAGATGTATCGTTATCTTTGGCTGCTTTCAGTGATGCCGGTATTTGGTTAGACTCTTTCTCTCCGATTGTTCTGGCTGAGTTATTTTCATTAGTTACTTCATCCAAACCATCAACATGTTTATTAGACCCCATTCCTGCCAGGCTGCTCAAGGATGTCCTACCATTATTCAATGCTTCAATCTTAAATATGATCAATCTATCTTTGTTAGTTGGTTATGTACCACAGGCCTTTAAGGTGGCAGTAATTAAACCATTACTTAAAAAGCCATCACTTGACCCAGCTATCTTAGCTAATTATAGGCCAATCTCCAACCTTCTTTTTCTCTCAAAGATTCTTGAGAGGGTAGTTGTAAAACAGCTAACTGATCACCTGCAGAGGAATGGTCTATTTGAAGAGTTTCAGTCAGGTTTTAGAATTCATCATAGTACAGAAACAGCATTAGTGAAGGTTACAAATGATCTTCTTATGGCTTCGGACAGTGGACTTATCTCTGTGCTTGTTTTGTTGGACCTCAGTGCTGCTTTTGATACTGTTGACCATAAAATTTTATTACAGAGATTAGAGCATGTCATAGGTATTAAAGGCACTGCGCTGCAGTGGTTTGAATCATATTTGTCTAATAGATTACAGTTTGTTCATGTAAATGGGGAATCTTCTTCACAGACTAAAGTTAATTATGGAGTTCCACAAGGTTCTGTGCTAGGACCAATTTTATTCACTTTATACATGCTTCCCTTAGGCAGTATTATTAGACGGTATTGCTTAAATTTTCATTGTTACGCAGATGATACCCAGCTTTATCTGTTGTGTGGGCCGCTGAAGAGGAGGTACTGCTGGCCCACCACCACCAGAGGGCGCCCTGCCTGGAGTGTGGGCTCCAGGCACCAGAGGGCGCTGCCGCCTTACGAGAGCAGCCAGGGTGACAGCTGTCACCCATCAGTGGACACAGCTGACTCCACTCAGCACGGAGGTATATCACCAGGACGGCGTCTCCACCTCAGTGCCGAGATATCGCCTTAAGATAGAGGTAACAATTCTCTGCTATATTATATTGCCTTTCTTGTTGAGCATTGCAGGACAGCTGTCTACTCAAAGCCGTTGCTTCAAGATAAGTACTCACCTTCCTGCAGTATTGTGACGTGAGGTGGAGACGGCTTCTCCCCTCTCTGTGTTACTGGGTGCAGCCGCATCCACACCTGTGTGTTTGTTCTCTTGCCAGCAGTACCGGATCCGACGAGCGGAGGCAGTGGCCACCTGGGAATTCGGGACTTGGCGGTTCCAGTACTTCCAGGGTTCGGTGGCAGAGGAAATCTGGGTGGTTCCGGTTCGACTTGGACGGACGTCTCCTACCTTCGAGCCTGCCCACACGACACCAGTGGAATTCGGCTTAACCCCAAATTGTCAATTGTTGTATTGGTTGTGCACGTTTCACAACAGTAAAACCTTGTTATTTACCTTCTCCATTGTCCGTTCATTTGCGCCCCCTGTTGTGGGTCCGTGTTCCTACACTTTCACAACAGGATATCTCGGCCAGCGTCATGGATCCCGAGGGGCGTCAACCGGCTGTTGAACGGCCAATGGAAGAACAGGGCGCGTCGGCGTCTTCGGGAGGGGTAATCGGTGAGTTGCAGCGGATCCTCACCGCTTTCACCACTCGGATGGATTTAATGACCGAGCAGAATGTTCTCCTAAACCGCAGGGTGGAGGCTCTCGCCGCACAAGTGGAAGCGCGCCCTCCGGGCGCCGCTGCGGCTCTCCCTCCCGTGGATCCTGCGCGTGATAGTGACGTTCCACTGGTCATTCAACGGCCCCTCCCTCCGTCCCCAGAAGCATACATAAGCCCTCCAGAACCGTACGGAGGCTGTGTGGAGACATGCGCGGATTTTTTGATGCAGTGTTCGCTCGTCTTCGCACAGCGTCCCATGATGTATGCGACTGACGCTAGCAAAGTAGCTTATGTAATAAACCTGCTTCGTGGGGAGGCACGCGCTTGGGCTACAGCGCTCTGGGAGCAGAACTCACGGCTCCTTCATACATATGATGGGTTTGTGCGGGAGCTCAGAATGGTGTTCGATCACCCCAATAGAGGAGAGACCGCTTCAACCGTGCTACTGTCAATGAGACAGGGGCGTCGGAGCGCAACTGCCTATGCAGTCGCCTTCCGCATCGCGGCGGCGAGATCCGGCTGGAATAGCACTGCCCTCCGCGCCGCCTTTGTAAACGGACTGTCACTGGTCCTAAAAGAGCACCTGGTGGCGAAGGACGAACCGCGGGACTTAGATGGGCTCATCGATCTAGTCATACGACTCGACAACCGGCTAGAAGAACGCCGTCGGGAACGAGGCGAAGGGCGTGGCCAGGCACGCGTCGTCCCTCTCCCTTCCGGTTCCGACCAAGCTCCGCCCTCCCCACGCTCCTCTGTTCCTGCGCTCCGTGTGCCTACGGCTCCCCCTGCTGACGAAGCTATGGACACGAGCAGGGCAACATTTAGGGCACCTGGAGCACAAAGGAGGCGGGCCTACGGAGCTTGTTTTGTTTGTGGCTCGAGTGAGCATCTTGCAAGCGACTGCCCCGAGCGGTTAAACTCCAACGCCCGCCCCTAGAGACTGGGCCAGGGGTGGGCCGAAACATTCACGTGGGACACACCCACATTGCCACACGACTCCCAGTCACGATCCTGTATGAGGATTCAACCCTGAAGGCCCCAGCACTGGTGGACACGGGCTCTGAGGGGAATCTGCTAGACAGTAGATGGGCCAGGGAGATAGGGCTCCCTCTGGTGGCTCTTACCTCGCCTGTACAGGTTCGGGCACTAGATGGCTCCCTACTCCCACCGATCACGCATAAGACACCACCAGTAACTCTGGTGGTGTCAGGTAACCACCGGGAGGTGATCGAGTTCTTTGTGACTCAAGCCACCTCCCGTGTGGTTCTGGGTTTTCCCTGGATGCTAAAGCACAATCCCCGGATCGATTGGCCGTCCGGGGTAGTGGTACAGTGGAGCGAGACCTGCCATCGGGAGTGTCTAGGTTCCTCGGTTCCTCCCGGCTCCCACGCTAAGGAGGAGGTCCGAGTCCCGCCCAATCTGAAGGCGGTGCCAGCGGAGTACCATGACCTTGCAGACGTGTTCAGCAAGGACCTGGCTCTCACGCTTCCTCCCCACCGCCCGTATGATTGTGCCATTGATTTGGTTCCAGGCAGTGAGTTCCCGTCCAGTAGACTGTACAACCTCTCACGGCCGGAACGCGAATCAATGGAGACCTACATCCGGGACTCATTAGCTGCCGGGTTGATCCGAAATTCCACCTCCCCGATGGGTGCTGGTTTCTTTTTTGTGGGTAAAAAAGATGGCGGGCTTCGTCCATGCATTGATTATAGGGGGTTGAACGAAATCACGGTTCCCAACCGATACCCGTTGCCCTTGTTGGATTCAGTGTTCACCCCCTTGCATGGAGCCAGAATCTTCACCAAGCTTGATCTTAGGAATGCGTATCATTTGGTTCGGATCCGGAAGGGAGACGAATGGAAGACGGCATTTAACACCCCGTTAGGTCATTTTGAGTACCTGGTCATGCCGTTCGGTCTCACTAATGCTCCCGCGACTTTCCAAGCGTTGGTAAACGATGTCTTGCGGGACTTCCTGCACCGGTTCGTCTTCGTGTACATAGACGATATACTCATCTTTTCCCCGGATCCTGAGTCTCATGTCCACCATGTCCGTCAGGTCCTACAGCGGTTGTTGGAGAACCGTCTGTTTGTGAAGGGCGAGAAGTGTGAGTTCCACCGCACCTCTTTGTCCTTCTTGGGGTTCATCATCTCCTCTAACTCCGTCGCCCCTGATCCGGCCAAGGTTGCGGCGGTGAGAGATTGGCCCCAACCCACAAGCCGTAGGAAGCTGCAACAGTTCCTCGGCTTTGCTAATTTCTACAGGAGGTTTATTAAGGGCTACAGTCAGGTTGTTAGCCCCCTGACAGCCCTGACCTCACCAAAAGTCCCCTTCACCTGGTCGGATCGGTGCGAAGCCGCGTTCAAGGAGTTGAAACGGCGCTTCTCGTCTGCACCAGTTCTGGTGCAGCCCGACCCTAGCCGCCAGTTAGTGGTTGAAGTGGACGCCTCGGACTCAGGGATAGGAGCGGTGCTCTCCCAGAGCGGGAAGACCGATAAGGTCCTTCACCCGTGTGCCTATTTTTCCCGCAGGTTGACCTCGGCCGAACGGAACTATGACGTCGGCAATCGAGAACTCCTTGCGGTGAAAGAGGCCCTCGAAGAGTGGAGACATCTGTTGGAAGGAACAGCCGTGCCATTCACGGTTTTCACTGACCATCGGAACCTGGAGTACATCAGGACCGCCAAGCGGCTGAACCCCAGGCAAGCCCGCTGGTCACTGTTCTTTGGCCGTTTTGACTTCCGGATTACCTGCCGTCCCGGGACCAAGAATCAGAGATCGGATGCATTGTCCCGGGTACACGAAGACGAAGTCAAAACGGAACCGTCGGATCCCCCGGATCCCATCATCCCGGAGTCCGCTATCGTGGCCGCCCTCACCTGGGACGTGGAGAAGACCGTCCGGGAGGCCCTGACCCGTGACCCGGACCCCGGCACCAGACCAAAGAACAGACTCTACGTCCCACCGGAAGCCAGAGCGGCAGTGCTGGACTTCTGTCACGGTTCTAGGCTCTCCTGTCACCCTGGGGTGCAGAGGACCGTGGCAGTCGTCCGGCAGCGCTTCTGGTGGGCGTCCCTGGAGGCCGACGTCCGGGACTACGTCCAGGCCTGTACCACCTGCGCCAGGGGCAAGGCCGACCACCGAAAGACCTCAGGGCTGCTACAGCCGCTGCCCGTGCCTCATTGCCCCTGGTCCCACATCGGCCTGGACTTTGTCACGGGTCTCCCGCCGTCCCAGGGAAACACCGTCGTCTTCACGATAGTGGACCGTTTCTCCAAGGCGGCCCACTTCGTGGCCCTCCCGAAGCTACCAACGGCCCAGGAGACAGCGGACCTCCTGGTCCACCACGTCGTCCGTCTGCATGGGATACCATCAGACATCGTCTCCGATCGCGGTCCCCAGTTTACCTCACACGTTTGGAGGAGCTTCTGCCGGGAACTGGGGGCCACGGTCAGCCTCTCGTCCGGGTATCACCCCCAGACCAACGGGCAAGCAGAGCGGGCCAACCAGGAACTGGAGCAGACACTACGCTGTGTGACAGCCGCGCACCCGACAGCCTGGAGTACCCACCTGGCCTGGATCGAGTACGCCCACAACAGTCAAGTGTCATCAGCCACCGGCCTCTCCCCGTTTGAGGTGTGCTTGGGGTATCAGCCCCCCTTGTTTCCGGTGGTTGAGGGAGAGGTCGGTGTGCCCTCTGTCCAGGCCCACCTACGGAAGTGCCGTCGGGTGTGGCGTGCCGCCCGCTCTGCTTTATTGAAGGCCCGGACGAGGGCGAAGAAACATGCAGACCGGCGGCGGGCCCCGGCCCCCAAGTATCGTCCTGGGCAGGACGTGTGGTTGTCCACCAAGGACATTCCCCTTCAAGTGGACTCCCCAAAACTCCAAGAACGATACATCGGTCCCTTCAAAATTCTCAAAGTCATCAATCCCGCCGCAGTGAGGCTCCGGCTTCCGGCCTCGCTGCGGATTCATCCAGTGTTTCATGTCTCCCGGATAAAACCCCATCACACCTCACCCCTCTGCACCCCGGGTCCGGCACCACCTCCTGCCCGGATCATCGACGGGGAACCGGCTTGGACCGTGCACCGGCTCCTCGACGTCCGTCGAATGGGCCGGGGTTTTCAGTACCTGGTGGACTGGGAGGGGTACGGCCCCGAAGAACGCTCCTGGGTGAAGAAGGGCTTCATCCTGGACCCGGCCCTCCTGGCCGACTTCTACCGTCGCCATCCGGACAAGCCCGGTCGTGCGCCAGGAGGCGCCCGTTGAGGGGGGGGTCCTGTTGTGTGGGCCGCTGAAGAGGAGGTACTGCTGGCCCACCACCACCAGAGGGCGCCCTGCCTGGAGTGCGGGCTCCAGGCACCAGAGGGCGCTGCCGCCTTACGAGAGCAGCCAGGGTGACAGCTGTCACCCATCAGTGGACACAGCTGACTCCACTCAGCACGGAGGTATATCACCAGGACGGCGTCTCCACCTCAGTGCCGAGATATCGCCTTAAGATAGAGGTAACAATTCTCTGCTATATTATATTGCCTTTCTTGTTGAGCATTGCAGGACAGCTGTCTACTCAAAGCCGTTGCTTCAAGATAAGTACTCACCTTCCTGCAGTATTGTGACGTGAGGTGGAGACGGCTTCTCCCCTCTCTGTGTTACTGGGTGCAGCCGCATCCACACCTGTGTGTTTGTTCTCTTGCCAGCAGTACCGGATCCGACGAGCGGAGGCAGTGGCCACCTGGGAATTCGGGACTTGGCGGTTCCAGTACTTCCAGGGTTCGGTGGCAGAGGAAATCTGGGTGGTTCCAGTTCGACTTGGACGGACGTCTCCTACCTTCGAGCCTGCCCACACGACACCAGTGGAATTCGGCTTAACCCCAAATTGTCAATTGTTGTATTGGTTGTGCACGTTTCACAACAGTAAAACCTTGTTATTTACCTTCTCCATTGTCCGTTCATTTGCGCCCCCTGTTGTGGGTCCGTGTTCCTACACTTTCACAACATTTATCTATCCATGAAGCCAGAGGATACACACCAATTAGCTAAACTGCAGGATTGTCTTACAGACATAAAGACATGGATGACCTCTAATTTCCTGCTTTTAAACTCAGATAAAACTGAAGTTATTGTACTTGGCCCCACAAATCTTAGAAGCATGGTGTCTAACCAGATCCTTACTCTGGATGGCATTTCCCTGATCTCTAGTAATACTGTGAGAAATCTTGGAGTCATTTTTGATCAGGATATGTCATTCAAAGCGCATATTAAACAAATATGTAGGACTGCCTTTTTGCATTTACGCAATATCTCTAAAATCAGAAAGGTCTTGTCTCAGAGTGATGCTGAAAAATTAATTCATGCATTTATTTCCTCTAGGCTGGACTATTGTAATTCATTATTATCAGGTTGTCCTAAAAGTTCCCTAAAAAGCCTTCAGTTGGTTCAGAATGCTGCAGCTAGAGTACTGACGGGGACTAGCAGGAGAGAGCATATCTCACCCGTGTTGGCCTCTCTTCATTGGCTTCCTGTTAATTCTAGAATAGAATTTAAAATTCTTCTTCTTACTTATAAGGTTTTGAATAATCAGGTCCCATCTTATCTTAGGGACCTCGTAGTACCATATTACCCCATTAGAGCGCTTCGCTCTCAGACTGCAGGCTTACTTGTAGTTCCTAGGGTTTGTAAGAGGCAGAGCCTTCAGCTTTCAGGCTCCTCTCCTGTGGAACCAGCTCCCAATTCAGATCAGGGAGACAGATACCCTCTCTACTTTTAAGATTAGGCTTAAAACTTTCCTTTTCGCTAAGGCTTATAGTTAGGGCTGGATTAGGTGACCCTGGACCATCCCTTGGTTATGCTGCTTTAGACGTAGACTGTGGGGGGGTTCCCATGATGCACTGTTTCTTTCTCTTTTTGCTCCGTATGCATCACTCTGCATTTAATCATTAGTGATTGATCTCTGCCCCCCTTCACAGCATGTCTTTTTCCTGGTTCTTTCCCTCAGCCCCAACCAGTCTCAGCAGAAGACTGCCCCTCCCTGAGCCTGGTTCTGCTGGAGGTTTCTTCCTGTTAAAAGGGAGTTTTTCCTTCCCACTGTAGCCAAGTGCTTGCTCATAGGGGTTCGTTTTGACCGTTGGGGTTTTTCATAATTATTGTATGGCCTTGCCTTACAATATAGAGCGCCTTGGGGCAACTGTTTGTTGTGATTTGGCGCTATATAAGAAAAAAGTTGAAGTTGTTGAAGTTAGATGTAAGTCGGTGTGAATGAGTTTGTCTGTCTATGTGTCAGCTCTACGATAGAATGGCGGTCTGTTCAGAGTGTACCCCCCTCCCCTCACCCAATGACCACTGGGATAGGCTCCAGCTCGCCCCACCCCCTTAAACCATAAGTGGAAAAAGGTGAGTTAGTATACTAATAAGTACAACTTGGATCAATTCATCTGCGTTTTTTACTATAAATGGGGATGCAGTTTCAATTTATTTTCATTTATATAGCGCCAAATCACAACAAAGTTGCCTCAAGGCGCTTCACACAAGTAAGGTCGAACCTTACCAACCGAAAGAGCAAGCACACAGGTGACAGTGATAAGGAAAAACTCCCTCTGATAATTTGAGGAAGAAACCTCAAGCAGACCAGACTCAAAGGGGTGACCCTCTGCTTGAGCCATGGTAGCAACACATTTTACAAAACATGTGGGGAGTGGCCTTGGCTGGAGAAGCAACCCATAATGGACTACTGTTCTATCTAGAGGGATTTGTAGATCATCAACTTCACACTATATCATTCAGGGATAAGAATCTTATCTTCACAGTGACATTCATGTCTCTGGGGCCTCAGAATTGGAGCATATGGAGTCAGGAGGTCGCTGGATAGAGGTGTTTGGTAATGCCTATGTCCTTGCAGAAGGACAACGGTCCATGACTTTAGGGTCCTGGTGTTACCTGCCTCACTGTGTGGTTGTGAGACTCGGATGCTAACCACTGACCAAAGGCAATGTGTCATGGCTTGTGATGGCTTGGCCCTGAAGGTTGTAGGAGGCATATGCAGACTCACAGACACAGGTGTAGATCAAGAAAAATGGCTTTATCTGATAGGCAGGCAACAGGTTTGGTACACCGGGAATCAATCAACGTGATGGAGGTACAGGCAGGTAGCAAGCTGAGGCAGAGTCCAAAAAACAAGCAAAGTTCCAAATACACGGCGTCAAGGAGTTCACAGGCTGAGGCAGAGGCCAAGTCAAAAAACAAGCAGAGTTCAGGGATAAGACGAGGCAGAGGTAGGTAACACTAGCAAGGTCAGAAATACAACAAAGCACAACTGGACAATGGCGTGAGGTGCGAAAGTGCGAAATGCAACATTCTGGTGAGGAACTGTGAGACTATGAGGGCTTAAATACTAGTGGAAGAATCAGAATGTGAAATGAGGAACAGGTGAGCAGAGAGTGCTGGAAGGGGGCATGACCAGAGAAGACAAAGTTAAGTGCAAGAGAGTGCAGTAAGGCAAAAGCAAAGTGAACTGGGGCAAGATAATTAAATGACAGAAAAACCAACGGTGCAAAATGTGACGTGCTTGACTAACCATAATAAACACAAACAAAACAGAGGGGGCGAAACTAAAACTAATCCTCAGCGGAAGCATAGACCAAAATGGGGGAAAACCCAGACATGAACCCCAGGCCGTAGCAGATCCTGACACAATGACTGGATGTCTTTCATACTAGGTCTCTTTGCAAGATCCATGGGTATCACTAACATTACAGACAAGAGGTTACTTAGGCAGACTGGGATGAGGAGCTCACTTGCATTGTGAGGGAGGGTCAGTTTCAACATTTTGGGCATGTGTTGTGTTTCTCTATGCGTGATACACCACAAAGATGCATGAGTGTTGAGGATCCCAGTGACTGGAAAAGACTAGTGGGAAGTCCACCTTTCAGAAGGCTGCAGTCGATAAATATTTTAAAGACATGGAGATAGGCCAGTTGTCTGCCTGGATGGTTTCCATCCTGGACCGAAGGCCATTCCATGGTGTCATCCATGTGACTTGGTGCAGCACCATCGCATGCTGCCAGACTTGACATGACCTGAAAGGATTTCAAGGCTTACTATAGGCAGGCATGCACATATCTGGTGTTCATGGTGCTTGTGTGTGCTAAAACTAAAACACAAGGGAAGAACTTCATAGGAGGAAAGCAATGACAGATTGTAGGAAAAGTGTTTCCCTCTGTGCTCTCTGCTGTGCATAAATGATTTTTAGCACACACGAGCATGATGAGTACCAGTTATGTGCACCCCTGTATATAGGACTTCTTCTACTAATTTGCCAACAAATTCTAATGATTATGTATAAAAACAGGTTGCGATTCCTGCATGGTTCATCTGCTCAGACACTGTGAGCTCATCATTTATTTTCATATCTGATGTGCAGGACTGCAGACCAAATGCAATGGTGCAATGGCGTGCCATTGTGCAGCAGCAATATTTTCCAATAGAATTAAAACACAACAATACTAAGGTCACAGTCAAATTGCTGAAGGATCAGATCTGGAGAGATGCACTCCTCATTTCAACAAGGGAGCTGAGGGCACAGGACAAATTAGCAAATCTAATCTCTTCATCGTTTATTATTCATTTTTGTTTTTCGCCTGCTGCTCAAATGGAAAAGGTCAGAAGAAGAAGGCACATTTGAAAAGGCTGTATTCTGGGAGACAAACAAAGAGAAGAACAGACTTAGACAAACACTCGTGATTTGTTTTTGTAGAAGCTGTGCACAGACGTCACACTGAGATCCAATGAGTCGTGACACGGGATCGCAGGCATACTGTTGTACTTTCCTCTTATAGTATTCTGAATTGTTCTGTATAAATCTTTTCCGTCCTGCCTCATGTCTTTTTCTCAGTGTTAGTAGCTGGCACCGTGTGAGATGATGTACTACACTGGTACTCAAACATCTGTCCTGGTGGCTGTGAGGAAACACTTGTAACAACATGTTGTTGTCTGGAGCCAAAACAAATGCACAATTATATAAAGACTGGGATAAACCAGGAGAGGTGATCACATAGTCAGGTCCATAAGTAACTGGACAGTGACAGGTTTTTTTTTTTATATATATAATTTTGCAATCTTTTTACATCACTACAATGGAGTTGAAAAGAAACAGTCACAATGCTTGTGATGCAAAATTTTGAACTTTAATTCAAGGGATATAAATAAAAAAAATACATTAATTATTTAAAAGGCTTTATGGCAAGGCTGAGGTTTGAACTAGGAACCTTTTGCACTGAAACCAATCGCAATAACCACTTGGTCACCACCCATGGCGATTTATATGCATAGTGCCTTCATTTTTAGAACTCATAGGCAATTGGGCAAACTAAATATAACTATTTTTACTCAAGGCTATCAAATATGGCCATCAGGTATTGCAAAGGCTTTGTGTCCATCTGTCCTTCTGTCTGTGCTCAGCTTAAGTCCAGTTCTACTACTGCAAGGGGCTTCAAATTTACAGGGAACATTCTTGGGACACACACCTTGGACAAGTTCAAAGATGGCCAACCTTGACATGTTTAAAGAAGTAGTTTGAGTTTAAATAAGTCACATTCTATTTCAATCTGTTCCATTTTGTTTTTGAGTGGCGGGGGTGACAGCCAATCAGAGTAGAGCTGCACCATGATGTCAGTGGTTGGTCTCTCCAAAATCGCTTCATTTTGTGTGTTTATGTACATGTCTCTCATATACTGTATTATGTAAAAGCTAGCTAGAAATAAACACTTCTAAAACTGAAAACACTGTTTTGGAACCTAATAACACCTCTGAACTTATTTACAAGACATTTCACAGATGTTGGCAAGGTGACATCACAGCTGGTAGCTAGCTGCAAAACTCCATTTCATTTGAGTGTAAATATATCCTCTTTGTTATATATTATGTTAAAGCGAGTGAGAAAAGAACACTTCTAAAAATGAAAATGCTGTTTTTGTAAGCTAACAACACCTCTGGAGTCATTTATAAGACATTTTGTGGTGTTAGCATGCACGCTAATACCAGAACATGTCCGCTAACTCAACTTCCGCTAACTTCCTATGGATTAAATGTCTCATTAATACCTGCAAATGCACAGAGGTTGATCTACAAATATTCCTTGATTTACACAACTTCCACTCTTGTCAAAAGCCCTCCTGCAGATGCAATTAAAATGTAAATATTGTTTTCGATTTATTGATTGATAGAGGGGCTTTATTGAACATGGTTCAAACCCCAGCCTGACTGGTAAATCACTAAGGGCCCTTGGGCAAGGTCCTTAATCCCCAAGTTGCTCCCTGTGTGTAGTGAGCACACACTGATGGCAGCACCCTGACATCAGTGTGTGAGTATGTCTGTGTGAATGGGTGAATGTGAGGCATAATTGTAAAGCACTTTGAGCATCTGATGCAGATGGAAAAGTGCTACATAAATGCAGTCCATATACCATGTACAAATTGTACGTAAGACAATAGGATCTTAATAAGTTATTAAAAGACTGCAAATTACAAAGAACACAATGCTTATACAGCCAAGGGTATTTTAGAATTTCTTTATTTTATTTTTTTAAGGAATCATCACTTTTACAGCCAGGATTCTTTAGACAGAGGATGCATGGATGGAACATGAACATTTCCATTCCACTGAATATGTCTTGGGCTTCATTTACATCAAGCTACAAGAAATACAAACAATTTGGTTCTGTACTGTAAATTTGCCTCAACTTTTGCGTGTTGAACCATCACTCACATCTTCATAGTGAATTGAATTTTAATACAAGAAAACAGATCAATACAAGAACTCAAGGCTTATGCCTTCTGGCAACCTGTACCTGAAATTTCATATTCTTTTTAAGAAAATCCTTCTCTGTCTTAAAGCTGTAGCTGACAAAAGTTGCACTCTGGACTTTTTAATCCAAGCATGGCCAGAGAAGCATGTAACTCTTGAAGAGTTATCTGTGGAGTGTCTTTGTGGCTTCTTGCACTCATCTCTATCTTTGTTTAACTTCTGCATTGTGTTGTTACCTCCCAGGGCATGAACTCACTATCTCCCCGATGGAAAGGAGGCACTCTAACCACGAGGCTAAAACCCATGGGCCCTAGCGTGGTTAAGGTATTGGGCTTGAGTTCAGAAGGTCATGGGTTCAAACCCCTGCCTGACTGGAAAATCACTAAGGGCCCATGGGCAAGGTCTTTAATCCCCTATTGCTCCCAGTGTGTAGTGAGCGCCTTGTATGGCAGCACCCGACATTGGGGTGAATGTGAGGCATAATTGTAAAGCGCTTTGAGCGTCTGATGCAGATGGAAAAGCGCTATATAATTGCAGTTCATTTAGTGTCTGTCACTAGAGAGTCTTTTGGCACTGGGGAGTGGGGGTTTCTGACTACATATACACAGCACTCCGACTTTCCTCTGTCACATTCCCATTGTTCAGTTTTTGATCTTGGTAGCTTGTGATCATGTATCCATTTCCTGAGTTGTCAAAAGTAGCTGTAAAGATGATCATTTATAAATCAAATAATCCTTATATTTAGTTTGTCGGATAACTTATGGCTTTTTAAAACAGAAGAACTGTGGATGCAAATGGCTAATGCAGTATTTTTGTACACTACAAGTGCACCTTGACTGATTCATTCCAGTTCCATTGTGGTGTACAGAAGGAAATTTACATAAAATGTGTCACTATCAAAACACTTATGGACCTGGCTGCAACAAATGGAGGAATAGTTGGGTTCTGCTCACAGATTCTTATTAAAAGGAGAGAAAGGAGACGCATTAATGCTGTAAATTTCTCCTCACTCACTCTCCTGTGTGTGTGGGTGTATTCATGTATGCAGTGTGTGTGCATTTGAGCTCTACAGGTCATTATGGTAACAAGCATCGCAGCCCTCAGCTTTACTGTCATTAGCTCCAGAAGAAAGGGCAGAAATAAAGGCGTCACACTCCGTCCACTATTGTGTGTCTGTTACGCCGAGTTAAGAGTTTGATAATCCTCTCCTTTGTTTCAATTGACATCTCTCGTGTTGGAGCCATGATTCATGTCAGTCCACTTGGTGCAACAGCTCTCCAAGGTGTGATCACTCCTTTTTAGATGCAGACTAACGAGCAGATCTGATTTGATGCAGGTGTTAGTTTTGGGGATGAAAATTTCCAGGGTGATTCCATAATTTATTCCTCAGAATTGAGTGATTCCATATTATTTTCCTCTGCTTGGTCTAAAAAAGTAACCGTTACTGACTGCCACAATTTTTTTTCTTAATTTCTTATAGTGTTTCTTAAAGCCAGAAAGTTGCCATTTGAAATGACTTTAGTTTTGTGTCATGTCTGTGATCTGCTTTTTTTCTACAAAATTAAACAACTGAACGAACATCCTCCGAGGCTGGTGATTCCATAATTTTTGCCAGGGGTTGTAGTGATCAGTAACGACCAACAGTGGTCGAAAGAAGAAACTCCTGGGAGCTAGCCACAGGGAAATGGGAGGTCCAACCCTCATTGGTGCATGTGGGGGAGTGAAGGCTAGCCAGAAGAGCTGAAATTGCTGTGAAAAATAAATGTTGGTTGTTGGTTGGAATGTTGTCAGAACATACAGCATTTCTCAGGGCCAGGGCTGTTTTGGTGGCAAAAGGGGGACCTTCACAGCACTATGTCACAATGTTGTGGCTGATATGTGTATATCATTAGGCTACATGAATCAATTTCAAATTCTGTTACAAGTGAATTTGTAGAACTAAACAACATAATGTCAACATAATTATGACATTTAACTTATGTAAGGCTGTCTAAAACTGTTTCAAAGTAATTACATAATCAAGTACAATGCACTCAGACATCTCATACCTCTGCTAAGGTCCCATCTGTTCCAGGAAATACAGTATGTTCCAGGTTAAATTCAAAATAAAATCCCTCAGTTGCTAGGGCATGATCCATCTGTTCACCAAATTTCATCAGCATCCTCTCACATTTTGAGTTTGAGTGGTTGGCATGTGCTTCTGGATCTCAGTTTCAACAACAATACAAAAACTTCAAAATATGAGAAAAAGTTCATACAAATAATTCTCTAATTTTTTTTTTTTACTATATTTGTCACGATTGGGCTTGTGAAGTTTGTTGGGGAGTTTTGTTATTGTGTTATTTTGCTTTGTTGTTTTATTCTTGCTTGGGTTTTGTGTTAGGGACTTTTCTTGTCTGGCGTCTGTTGTTTCATGTTGGGCGTTTCCTTCCTGTCTTTCCTGGTTGCCACGCTCCATTCCAGATCCTTCCTCCACACCTGTTGTGCATTTCCTCCCAGTCACTCCCGCTTTATTAGTCAAACCTTTTCCCTCAAATAGTTGTGAGATTGTTGTGTCCTGTGCCTCTTTCAATTGATTGTTTTCAAAGTATTTAGTCCTGTTTTTGCTTACCCATGTTTTTGACCAGTCTGCCTGTTTTTTTTTTTTTTTTTCGTTTAGATCCTGTCTTACTGTTGCTTGTTACGTCCTGCCTTCTTCTGAACTGAACCCAGCCTGAACTGACATTAAACTCAGTAACTACATCTGAAACCTGCATTTGTCTCCAACCACTTCGTACCATCAAGCCTGACAATATTCCAGTTAATGTGGGGAAAAAGCATGTGGGTGATTTGTTTGCATCATTTATAAAGGACGCCTCTGATGTTTCTGAAGGAAATAATCTGTGAGGACTCTTTAACATTATCGATCGCAATTATCATTCATTTATGGATCAAACCTATTTAGAGAATAACACTGCTGCCTATTTTCTGTTGTGTGTTGGGGGGTGTGGCTGGACATTTTGGTGTTCTTTTCTTTTCTTTGCTCTCCAGGTGGCATGAGAACTGATTTGTCTGTGGAGAAGGTGCTGGCTGAAGAGTTCTTCACCCTCATCAACATCATGTGTAGCACCTGTGAATGGTGCTCACGTGCAGTCTTAAAGACTTTCAGCTGAAGCAGATAATTGGATGGCGTTCTGCATTTAAGTCATGTGTGATTCAAGCAGAACTGCCGGGAACTCGACCTTGTGATGTTCGTTTGTGAGACGCTGAGGACCGCGCCTGGGTTTGACACATCGAGCCCGTGAAGGAGGAAGGGTGAGGGACACATGCTGTCAGCACACATCAGAGGTGATTTAGTATTTGACTAATTGTTGATAGTAACTTGGTATTTTGTTACGCAGTATATTTGAATTGTGATGGGAATTGTGCAGTTTGCTTCTCACTGCTGTGGCGTGCGGACAAGTGATCCTCCACCTGTTGTGAGAAGCTGCTCATTTGCATAAAGCTTAAAATACAGACCTGAATGTGTTGCTGATAGTGTGTGTCTTTTGAAGGATATTAGTTGTAACTGCTGACTTACCTCACCTCTTCTAATCCTTCGCAGAGAGTCGGTTTGTCGTGTCCACCTGGAGGGTGTTTGGCGGTAGTGGTGAGTCCAGGAGCACCGGGCTTCGATCCTTTTGGGCGCTGGAGAGCGTGCCAGCCTTCACTCCACCAGAAGGACGCTATTTTAGTTTTAACACTTTATTATGCACCAGCGGGTGAAATTAATAAATTGTTTTTGTTATTGGAACCGCTTTCTGGTTATTTTTAGCGCTGGGTTCCGTCTGACGCAGGTCCGCTCCTCAACCCGCGTCGACACATAACATTTTCACTCTTATTCCCTTTAGTCCTTTTGGTTTTCCAGGTGTCTGCATCCACTGTGTTGAAAGCAATTTAGTGACAGGAAACATCATTATGTACCAGTTGGCACAAGTTTCATTTTTGGGCTGCTCCACCCTTTCAATGAGCTGAAAACAGCCTCCCTAAGCAACATCTCATTTGTCTAGGTGTAAAGTATTTAATACCTCCCTGCGTCCTGTCACACCTGTTTGAAACGGATCAAATTAAGAAGACGAAAATGCTCCCGGAATCCTGCATTAGCTGCAAAGTCATCCCTCGCTCCCGCTTCATATGTCCAGCCAGCCATGAAAATGCTGCTCAATATTTAATTAAAACTGAGAAGAAAGTGACCAGTGAGACAAGTGAAACAATTAAACTCAGATGAAAGTACAGAATATTGCAGGTACAAAAAAACAACAACAAAAAAAAACAAAAGTCACAGTGCTGAACATGATTTATTTATGTCTTCATCCTTATTACAGAATGAGCAATCTTTCCCTAGTGTCACACTGATGCAACGCTGCATTAGCTGCATGCAAACATGGCTGGTGATGTCTAAATCTGCCAAAATCATATTTTACTCATGGCGCTCTGTGTGTGTCTCTGAGTACTTGTAAATTATTTATTACTAGTTTACACGGCTTTGAATGGATTCATGCAGTCATACATAGTTAACCGTCTGTGCTGCTTTATTCCAAACTAATTTACAGGTCAGGGAGCATCACAGCAACAACTACACAGACAAACAGTTGTTTTACTGTTTGCAACCACTGTTTGTGTAATTACTGCCTCTTTAAACAAATGAATTTTAAGCACTTTAGTCCTGCATTCTAAGTATGGATTGTGCGTTATTGTCAAGCAGTGGTTTCCAACCATAGACTGCATATATACTAGACAAACCCAGCGTGATGTCACCCATAGGGTTTCTGTAGAGGCACAGAAGAGCTGATATGAAGCCCATATCTGAACAGTGCAGTGTTGTTACTCTGCTAAGTCATTACAAACCCATAAAAGGATAAAGAGAGTGGGTTAATCAGTATGAATGTGTGAGGAAAGAAGCCTGAACACTACCTTATCTCCGAGTCCTATCCATCTAAGCTAACAGGCTAACCTTGGTTCAGGCGCTTATCAAATCATATTTTTGGTTTTAATTAGCAGTTTGCTTTGGTGTGGGCATTAAAAGTTATTAGCCGCTTATTTTCTCACTAATCGTACATTACTAACCTAACTGATCAAGCTACTGATATCTGCTAAAAGTGCTATTGGTGTTATCATGTAACATTAAATAAGATGGTAATTTCACTCCACATGAATATTGCAGCAGGGACATCTTAGATGAGCCATTTCACCAAACAACAAGCCATGTTATTCCAGGTGTTTGTCATAAAATGCTCAAAACGACAGACACAGCGTTCCACAACAGCTAACTGGTCGCATCGACCAGCCTCTGAGCAAGCAATGAAGTTGGAAGTTGGAGGCGCTCACTCAACATCATAGTGACCACGCCCCTAATTATGCATAATTTCATGTCTTAAAATGTCTTAAACTACAAAGTAAAAATAAATAAATCACTTCCTTGTTTGTTTGTTTGTTTTGCACCTGGCTGTAAACATGTTTATTTCTGCCCTGAAGATGGACATTTTTAACATGGACTTGAATGGGAACTTGCTCACTTTTGGAGTCAGCCTCAAGCGACCAGTCAAGGACATGTAACTATTTCATCTTACAGGTGGACTTCATTTGAGTCTATCAAAGTGTGCCACTTGTTTCCAACCAAGCAGCAACCTCTGGTCTTGAAAAATGAAGCCTTTGTCAAAGTGCCAAATCTTGCAATTGAAAGAACACCTGAAGTTGGCTCCAAAAGCGAGTCACTCCCCATAGATGTCCATGTTATATCGCCCAACTTTGTAGAAGAAATACACATTTATAGCCTGGTACAAAAACTGGTTTGGTCTCTATACCTGGTTTCCCCTATTCATAACAACTGTGCAGCAGGTAAAATTTTATAACTCATCAGATTAAATTATTTTAAACCAAAATTATGACTTATTACATGTGTGGCTGCTTTGAGTGACAGTTGGTCAAGGAGCATGCCAGCAGGTAGCAGTGGCTGCTAGTTGCTGTGGATCTGACTGTGTTTGTTTGTGGTTTGTCTTTGGTTCATCTAAAGGAGAAAAGAAAAAAAAATCACCGGCATATAATTTTGACAACCTCAGAGCACAAAATATTGCATCCTCCCTGGTGTCATTGCACGCAGTGGGAGCTCAAACCCCAGGTTTGAAACCAGGCCCATAGTGTATTACGAATCCAGATGGAATGGGGGCGTGGGGCAGGGATGTGCCCCCACCCCCTCCCCCACAACACCCCTAGATTAAAGGTCCAGTTTTGAAGCCGTTTTGTACTACAACTACTAATACTGTTTAAAATAATAATAATTTCGACAAGTAAAATGTTTAGAGAATTTAAATGTTAGAAAAATGTTAGAATTTAATAGTTACATTTATAAACAATGTAGGTTTGAAATTGCAAGTTTTACTGTTACAGTGCTGTCAACAGTTAAATATGAGGTCAAGAAAGAGGTCTTTATTTTACTTTTTATAAAACAAGTATTTGTTTTCATTGAAGTCAAGAAAGGGTGACTATAAAGTGAGTTTTGGCAAAACAGGTATCATTGTCATGTTGACATGGGTTGTTGTCGGCAGCTGGGGAAAGTAACTAAAAAAGTAACTAGTAATCTAACTTAGTTACTTTTACAATTGAGTAATCAGTAAAGTAACTAAGTTACTTTTTCAAGGAGTAATCAGTAATTAGTAATTGGATTACTTTTTCAAAGTAACTGTGGCAACACTGTGTATTATGAATTTTATATCCTGCATGGTGATGCACTGCTGTCAACAAAGCAACAAACAGGACTGACAATAATTTTTTCTTCTTTTTTTTCACTCTTTCTTTGGTACATTTATTTTCCCACTGTTCTGTGCCGAGGTCCCCCCTCAGTCCAAACACATACTGTTTAAAGAACACTTACAAATCAGAATTTAAAATGCTAAATCACTCTATATTGTATTTTGTGATTTGTTGTGATGAAAGGAAATTGTTTTGCCGTGATTGCTGCAGATACATTTACCAGGAAGAAACCAACGCAATCAGACATTAGCAATCAGTCAGTTTCCTGCTTTGGAATATTACAAAAGCTTGATTACTGCGACATCAAGGAACTCATGTTTCTTCTATCCACAATACCAGACACATCATTTGATCTGGATCATTTCTCTTTTTAAGGGTTAGGTATATCAACTGAAAAAAATCTGTCAAACAGTTGAAAATAAGCATCAGCTTCAAGAATAAAGAGAGAAAATTAAAAGCTGGACTCTGAAACCTGGCGACATGAGATCTCAATGCTGTTAAAACAGGAACAAGGCACAATGACAGATTCTTGTCTGTAAAATTTATTAAGCACTTGAGTAACTGTATGTGTGTTAAAATAAAGAATTTAAGAGAGGGTATTATTTCTAGGCTTTGGCAAAAGCCTCGGCATGTAACCCTATAAAATGTAGTGAGTAAATAGATAAGTGAGTCCACCCATTCCACATTCTTGAGATTAACTTAACATTATGTTTTATCATCTTGTAAATCCCTAAATTTTAAAATGGCTTTAAAGTGATTAAAATTTTGTTAACTGTGATAGTGCAGCAGAAAACTGAAACAATCCTTCAAATGGTGATACAAGCACAAATACTCCTTAGACATTACTCTTTTGAAAAACAACAACTGGTCACTTGAATTTTCAATAGGCAGCCAGATAGGGGTCAAAATTTTAAAATACTCCAATCATATTGAAAACTATGCTGCATTATTTGTCTGATCACAAAGATTCCAGTTTGGACTAGACTGTGACTACATGTTATGGAGTACAAACAGCAAGAATGGTGACAAAGGTCAATTTAAATTTGTAAGGAGTCAAAACTTAAAGTTGCTCCAGTTTTGGTGAAAAGTGATGCAAACTATTGTTGCACTAATAGGATTAATAAATGGAATAGTTTTGACTGTGTTGAATTTTTGGTCTCCAAAGTAAAGGTCAAACAAGGTCAACATCCATTGGCTTCTATGACATGTGGCATATGTTACCCTGTAACATGATAATTAAGCATGACACATGGTGCAAACTTTTCCTTTTTTAAAATTCTATTAAGTCTTTAACTTTTTTACAAAAATTAGAGCAGCATTTGATCCCTGAACAAACTGAAACTGACCTTTTGTCACCATTGTTGATGTTTTTACCCCATAACTCCATAACAATCAGTCACAGATAGTCCAAACTATACCTTTTTGGAATCTTTATGATCAGACAAATACTGTGGTTTATTTGTCAATCTGACTGGAACATCTTTATGTTTTGGCCCCTGTGTAATTCTTCAATTGTTCACTAGCTGGCTGCCTATTGAAAATTGACCAATCAGTTGGCCAAGTGGCCAATCTTTTTCATCTTTTTCAAAAGAGGGATGTCTAAGGAGTATTTGTGCCAAATTTGGTGCTTGTATTACCATTTGCAGGATTCCTCTGTAAATATTCTGTTATCCGCTGCACTATGATGCACCAAATCAACAGAAGAAGTTCATTTTCACTATTTTATATCACCTGAGCACATCTGGGTTTACTGTGGGGGAATAGTCTTATCATGACATGCATGATGGAAATTAGAAGCTGGTGCTGCTTTTTGTCTTATCAACATACAATTTTACAACATACTGTATATTACATGTTTGCCTGAGACTGATGGTCATCAAGGCCACTACTGTTCATATTTGTATTTTTATTAAGGTTTTGTCATTTCTATTAAAAAAAAAAACTGTTTTTGCAATGCAGTCTAAAAATATCAGAATCAATTTTAATTAAATAACTAGATAAGCCATTAGCTTTTTCATTGAAATATACTGCTGCACAGACAGTCATGATTTTCTCTTTTTGATATTTCTGAGTGTCTCACTCTCAGCACGTTGATCTTTACTTCAAACATATGTTCTATTTGTAGTGCCGAACCTTTTGGTAAGTATCAACTCAGTTCTGACTGAAATCTGAGATGAAGCCTTGAATCATTGCTGGAGGTACCAGCGTTGAAGCAAATCATCGGATTGAGTCGTTCCTCCTGCTGCAGCACATGCAGCATCTCAATATGTCACAAAGTTGAAAAATGGCTCACTGTCCCAGAATTTAAAGGCATCAGCAAAAAGTGACCATCTTTATTACATTTCATCAGTATGAGTAATTCCATGACCTCGTAACAGAATCAGGCTCGAGCAGCAAAAATGTAGGTGAGTGAGTGAGTGAATGAGTGAGGCCCCGTTCAGACCTTGAGCTGGAATTCCTACCAGATTGCTGTCTAGACAGATAGCGTTCAGACTTGTTTTTCAAATCCAGCTCATCCTACACACGTGTCCAAACTCAATCCGACTGAAGCCAAAAGAAATGTCTGGAAACAAGAGTGAAGGAGTGTGTGCCTGTGGATGTAGACATGACAGCACGGGTGTGTGATCTGGATGTATGTGACACATAGAAGGGAACGCACCCGGCAGATTCTCTTTTCAAGAAGGCGCCGCAGAGAAAGAAGGTTGTTTGCTGTCCTCACCATTACAGCCGCACTGAGCAGTGCCACAGTCCACTAGAGAGGACAGTGTGGGTGCGCGGACGTAGTGAGGAAGTTTGATGGCTTGATCCCAGAGCTAGCCTGAATCTAGCCACATTTGTTTTCAGAACTCAGCGAATCCTGCCCAAATCCAGCTCAGCCCACTTCTCGGATTGAGCCAGACAGAAAACGACCCGGCTTAAATCTGATTTACGGTATTCAAATTCACAAAAAGCCTATCTTGCTCAATCCTGTTCTGCCCCGAATCCCACTCAAGGTGGATTGCCAACCCCAGTCTGAACGGGGTCTGAGTGAGTTTGTCCATCCCAGCCAGCTTGTGTGGAAAATACCTCAAAAACAATAAATGCTGTCATCTTATAACTTACGATATTAAAAGAATACTACTACTGTCCACATAATACTAATGTCCACATCCGTTACTCGTGATTTGCACTCTCTGAATCGCTGATCCACATATTTGCACAATAACTTAAGTGTTTTTTGTTTGTTTTTTTTTTATTTAAACATTTCACCTTTTCGGTTTTTACATTTCATATTTAAAGGGTACAATCAACATCGTGTTTGTGCGTGCTCAGCATGTTTGTTGCTTTTACTTTAACCAACTACAAAATTGACTTTTTAAACACCTATTTAGTGACACTTGTTTGAGTATGATGAGCACTTTTAAATCCATATTTCTGTATGACTGACTTTTCTCCACATGACTAATGAACATTTGCAGTGACATCACATCAATCCCAACACAAATGTGACAGAACAGAAATTGCAGCCCTCAGTCCTTTTAAACAAGAAGCAGCTGGAAAGACTTTTTACAAGCAAATGAAAGCTTTGGATTCCACCAGTACTTCACAGAAGGGACATCAGACTGTACTCTGCCAAATTTACAAGTTTCATATTTTAATACAAAATTACTTTTCATCTTATCTTCAGTGTCACATCAATTGCAATCAAAAATTCCATGCTTTGAGCTACTTAAATATTGCAAATAATAAGTAAATGCTTCAAGTGACCTATTTCTGCCACCAGACAGTGGGTGATATGATGTTTTGAGCAGTAGTTAGTTCAAATGTTAGTCATATTTAAAGTGTTTGTATTTATGATGTGTGAATTCTTTTAGACATAACTAAAATTAAAATTTCACGGATAAAAAAGAGGTGCAAAAACCTGGCAAAATTTTCTCAATCCCAAATAATGTGTGATGAAACGGAAAATCATCAAAGACTAAGCAAAATAAATATTTTGTGTCTATCCTTGACGTAGTAGTAGTAAATACTTATTTACATATGGCTTTAAGCAGAAGAATTTACAACATGCTTAACAAAATAAAAACGGTTCACATAAACTATAAATGGAATTAAAAATAACATTGTTCAGATCACAATAAAACTAATAAACTGAAGAAAATAAAGATGTTTTCAGATTTCCCTTAAAAATTCAGCTGAATGTGATGTTCTAATGTAAAAGTTAAACTTTCAGTAGAGCAGCATGGCAAGCAAAGGCTCTAAAACCTGCTAACTTCTTTTTACACCCACCCACCGACTCCTTTGACCTTTAAATATTGAATTAATTTGGGTGAACTGTCCAACAATTTCACAAGAACATCATATTGATCAGTTCAGTATTCACTGATGATGATCCTCTTTGATGTCTCTGGAATCATTCTAGGTCTATAAAAGTACAACATAATGTTTTTATTCATTTCAAAACTTGAGTTTCTTCAATTTATTACTTCCTTTAGTAAAATATACAACATTCTCTGAATAGATTTTTAATTAGCAGTTGAAAAATGTGCTCTGACCTACTAAAGAAGATTCAAAAACACACTTTTTTTGCATACATACTGCTGCATGTAAATCACCAGTCTCTCAGTGAGCTAAACATTTTTTTTTAAAGGAAATTGTGATAAAACATTTTATGCAATCTACACATTTTCCATAAACCAGCTATCAAAACAGCAAATGTATCAGTATTGTATCCCCTAATTAAAACTGTGCAGCCTCTGTTTTTTAAGCTTTAAGTCATAAAAATAATTTTCTTTGGTACCACTATAATTAAAATAAAAGAGATTCATAATGTGATATTGCCAATATGATCAAAATCTGTACTGTCTGGAAACTATTTAGAATTTCTCCCCCTGAAGGAGAGAAATTCATGCAAACAGACACCATTATCTACATTTGGTGGCGACGTCACATCATGTAGTGGCTTCCCCTGATCTGTGCAAAGGAAGCTGTGAAGGGCACTGCGGCACGCTTTTGCGCAAACAAAATAAACCAAGATGCAAGAAAACTCTCCAAAACAGATCTGTATCGAGATATAAACACTTCTAAATCTAAAAATGCTGTTTTTGAAACCAGTTAACACTTCTGAAGTGATTTACAAGCCATCTTACGGATGTTAGCGTACACTCCATGGGAACACAAATCAAGCAAGTGGGTCAGGTCACAAGTAACCTCAAAACCTCACAGACATGCTTCCTCCTGCAGTCCATCTGCGAAATATTCACTATGGAATTCCCTCCAGATAAATATGTTCTCTTTTAAAATGAGCTGTAATTTTACAACGTTACAAAAAGAAAGCTACGCCATAATGCTTGGATTTTGCTAGAAACAAAATGATTGGTTCTGTGAATTTGAAAGGCCGTACAGCTTTAATATTAATTTTATTTTATTTTAATGTTAATAAAGGCCCCATTTACCATTCATTATGGTTCCATGCTTTTTGCGCCATTGAACAACTCCACTACCTTTTTCACAAAAATGCATCCATCATAGGAGAAAGTCATCTATAGCATGTGGACTTGTATACTATGGTCCAGTACGTGGAGCTAGCCAAAGGACAGTGTAGTATGTTAATGCAAATAGCTATCTTGCTTCTTTATTAAGAGGTCTGTTAGAAAAGTATCCGACCTTATTATCTTTTAAAAAACTATATGGATTTGAATCACGTGTGATTGCGTCAGACAAGCTTGAACCCTCGTGCGCATGCGTGAGTTTTTTCATGCCTGTCGGTTGCGTCATTCGCCTGTGAGCAGGCTTTGAGTGAGGTGTGGTCCACCCCTCTCGTCTGTTTTTATTGCGAATAAATGTCTGAATGATTTGGATCTTTGCTGCATCAATTTTTTTCCAGAAACTGTGAGAGACCTCCAGGTGGACACCGTTCGAAACATTAATATGGCTTTCAGGGATGATTTTATGGGGATTAAACAGATTACGGGATGTTACTGCCACTTTAAGGACGGCAGAAATAAATTTATATTCATATGCTCACAAAATCACAATCACTGTGCATTTATGCCTGGAAATCAGTGGCTGTTTTCCCGCAGAAAGCTTTATGCTCCTGATATAAATTGAGGCCTTGGTTAATTTAACACTAGCATATCACACTCACATGTGTGCTTGTTGTGTACACAGGAGCATGTACGGTCTGTGTGTATTTGTACTCCATGTGCAGTAGTTTATTGATCACTGTTGTGCAAATGCACTTTGCAGTTGTTCCTGGTTTAATTTTACATTGTTGTCACACCTATTTGTCTCAGCTGTTTATACAAATTGTAATATAATCCAAGTCCATCTAGAGTACACAAAAATAGATTTTCTTTGCAAAGAAAGAAGTTAAATGCCTTTAGGAGGAACCAGCGTGAGTAAATGTGTCTTATAAAGTCACATCAGTGTGAAGGAACTAAAACCTCCTCTTTGCAGATTTCCTCTTTTGTATGACTTGTCTGCATGGTTTCCCACATTCAGAATTTTGTCTTAGTTTGGGTTCTTTTGATATATTTTGAGATGAACTTGCTGGTGTGCATTATATCGTTCTCTGGCTACATAACCCATAACCCTACGTTTGAGCTTCACATCACAGACCAATGACCTGAGGTTCTCTTTCCCAATTTTCTGGTCCAGAGCAGAGTTCATGGTCACATTAATTCTGTCAATCTGTCCCGAAGCAGCAAAACATCCCCAAAATATGAAACTAGCTCCACCACGTTTGACTGTTGGGATGCTGTTACAACAAAGGTATGTTTTCATTGCTATTTGTTGTTTGTTGCCTGGAAGAAGGATTACGGTATGTAAAACGCTAACAGGCTGATTTTTGCCAAACTTGGTGGAGAGGTGGAGTCTGAGCAAAGCAGGAACCAATTCAAGTTTACAGCGCATCTAGAGTTAGCATCGATGGTTGACGATAAGGGACACAACACTTCCAAATTAGCAAATGCAATGGACACAAATAAGTCGCCCATAAGGGCAGAAATACAACTGTAAGTTAATTTTTGGCTGTCATCTTATTTTCACCAAACGTTAACTTCTTGAGGGCAGCATGGTGCCTTAGTGTTGGCACTGTTACCTTACAGCAAGAAGGTTGTGGATCACTTTCTGCCTGGGGCCTGCATTTGCGTGGGTTCCATCTGGGTGCTCCAGCTTCCTCCCACCTCCAAAGACATGCAGGTTAGGTGAACTGTAAACTTTAAATTGACCATAGGTGCGGGTATGAATGTGTTTGTTTGTCTATATGTGGCCCTTGAACAGACTGTCCAGGGAGTACCCCGCCTCACACCCTATGACTGGTGGGATAAGCGCCGGCTTTTACCCTTTGGAGTAAGCAGGTATAGAAAATAGATGGATGGAAGGGTTAACTTCTCACATGAATAAAGAGTGGAGACCTTGCTGCACATTTGAGTAGCTTTTGTCATCATCTAGCAGTGGTGGGCACAGCTAACCAAAAGGTTAGCTTCGATAACAGCTAATCAGCTAACTGAAAAGTTATCTTTTATAAAGCTAAACCAATAAACCTCCCCAAAATGTATCTGAAACTACAACTAACCGATATCTTTCAGTATTGCTTCCAATACACTTGCAACTACTAAGAACTTTATCACTTCTGGTAGTATCAAAGGTGACCACAGACCCAAACAATGAGTCAGCACTGCTGTCTTTGTGCGCCCTTCCCACTACTGGAAGCTCCTTTTTACTACATAGCAATTGAGAGGAGCTAGGCTCAGCTACACACACATACGCACACGTCATTATTTCTTAACAGAATACAACAGTGCCACAGTGAGGCAGAGGTCTTGGAAAATAAAGCAGTTTTGAGTTATAGTTTTGATTTAAAATCATCTAATTATTCCAGATGGAATAACTTCATTAATGTCAATTCTGTCATTTGTACAAAGTTAAAATATAACACATCTTTTAATTTTAAATAATGCAATTCTGAAGTTTTGTAACAAACACAGACAGATGCCAAAGGAATTATGGGTAAATGAGCGTCCGCTGACACTGATTGTTGACTCGTTCATTCGATGTAAAAACCAACATGTTAATGTGAGGTGTGTATGTTGGTGTTTATATATAAATGTGTTTTGTAAAATATGTCATTTTTTATTTGTGTAAAAAAAAAAAAAGCCATTTGCAAAAAGCCAATAAGTCAAGTTGTGATTTGACATCCAGGGTCAAAATAAATAGAACACTGCCATCTACTGGCGTCCAGATGCTCATACTGACATGAAAACTACTGGCCAGTAGATGGCAGTAGAGCCCGTAAAAACTTGCCAAAACAAAATTCCAGATAATTCGTGTCAGCTGTGTTTAAGATGCGTGGAATTTAATAAACGCAAACTGAATTTCAGATATCTTTTATATATATATATATATATATATATATATATACACACAACCCCTGGCAAAGATTATGGAATCACCGGCCTCGGAGGATGTTCATTCAGTTGTTTAATTTTGTAGAAAAAAGCAGATCACAGACATGACACAAAACTAAAGTCATTTCAAATGGCAACATTCTGGCTTTAAGAAACACTATAAGAAATCAGGAAAAATAATTGTGGCAGTCAGTAACGGTTACTTTTTTAGACCAAGCAGAGGGAAAAAAATATGGAATCACTCAATTCTGAGGAAACAATTATGGAATCATGAAAACAAAAGAATGCTCCAACACATCACTAGTATTTTGTTGCACCACCTCTGGCTTTTATAACAGCTTGCAGTCTCTGAGGCATGGACTTAAAGAGTGACAAACAGTACTCTTCATCAATCTGGCTCCAACTTTCTCTGATTGCTGTTGCCAGATCAGCTTTGCAGGTTGGAGCCTTGTCATGGACCATTTTCTTCAACTTCCACCAAAGATTTTCAATTGGATTAAGATCCGGACTATTTGCAGGCCATGACATTGACCCTATGTGTCTTTTTGCAAGGAATGTTTTCACAGTTTTTGCTCTATGGCAAGATGCATTATCATCTTGAAAAATGATTTCATCATCCCCAAACATCCTTTCAATTGATGGGATAAGAAAAGTGTCCAAAATACCAACATAAACTTGTGCATTTATTGATGATGTAATGACAGCCATCTCCCCAGTGAGAGATTCATTACTAAATATGACTTTCATCCAGTCATCCACAGTCCACGATTGCTTTTCCTTAGCCCATTGTAACCTTGTTTTTTTTCTGTTTAGGTGTTAATGATGGCTTTCGTTTAGCTTTTCTGTATGTAAATCCCATTTCCTTTAGGCCGTTTCTTACAGTTCGGTCACAGACGTTGACTCCAGTTTCCTCCCATTTGTTCCTCATTTGTTTTGTTGTGCATTTTCGATTTTTGAGACATATTGCTTTAAGTTTTCTTTCTTGATGCTTTGATGTCTTCCTTGGTCTACCAGTATGTTTGCCTTTAACAACCTTCCCATGTTGTTTGTATTTGGTCCAGAGTTTAGACACAGCTGACTGTGAACAACCAACATCTTTTGCAACATTGCGTGATGATTTACCCTCTTTTAAGAGTTTGATAATCCTCTACTTTGTTTCAATTGACATCTCTCGTGTTGGAGCCATGATTCATGTCAGACCACTTGGTGCAACAGCTCTCCAAGGTGTGATCACTCCTTTTTAGATGCAGACTAACGAGCAGATCTGATTTGATGCAGGTGTTAGTTTTGGGGATGAAAATTTACAGGGTGATTCCATAATTGTTTCCTCAGAATTGAGTGAGTCCATATTTTTTTCCTCTGCTTGGTCTAAAAAAGTAACCGTTACTGACTGCCACAATTATTTTTCCTGATTTCTTATAGTGTTTCTTAAAGCCAGAAAGTTGCCATTTGAAATGACTTTAGTTTTGTGTCATATCTGTGATCTGCTTTTTTTCTACAAAATTAAACAACTGAATGAACATCCTCCGAGGCCGGTGATTCCATAATTATTGCCAGGGGTTGTATATATACACAGTGGTCCCTCGCTATAACGCAGTTCACCTTTCGCGGCCTTGCAGTTTCGCGGATGTTTTTGTGCAACTTTGCACGCTTTTTTTTTTTGACAGTGCATTGTGTTCTGCGTCCTTATCAGGCGAGCCGGTCGGCATCACCGCGATTGCTCTCACTGCCTCTGATGCGCTTACTGAGTCTGCAAGCTCGGTAAACGCAGCAGCAGCCCACTCACACCGCCCTCCTGTCTGCTGTCCGGAGCTGCGCCAAATCCGGCAACAGGTCCAAAGACTACGCTCGCTGTTTTGATGCGGATGTTGACCACAGCTGCAGAGCTCCATGGCCACCGAGAGAGGACTTGGATTCTTTGCAGGTCCCACATCCGTACCCCCGGAGGCAGTGAGCGAAGGGAGAGTTCTGCGTGTGTCTGTTTTTAATCTTCTCGCCCAGAAGAAAAAAGAGAGTGTTTACACAGGAGAGAAAAGTGAGAAAATGTTAATGCCTGTTTGAGAAAAGTGTATAAAATGTGTAGTGAGGGGTTTTACAGCCTTAAAACATCTATAATAATTGCAAAAAATAGCGCTGACTACTTTGCGGATTTCGCTTATCGCGGGTTATTTTTAGAACGTAACACTGTGTGTGTGTGTGTATGTATGTATGTATGTATGTGTATATATATATATATATATATATATATATATATATATATATATATATATATATATATATATATATATATATATTATTCTTCTTTGTCTTTCGGCTGTTCCCGTTAGGGGTCGCCACAGCAGATCAATCGTTTCCATCTCACCCTGTCCTCTGTATCTTCCTCTGTCACACCAACCACCTGCATGTCCTCCCTCAGCACATCCATAAACCTCTTCTTTGGCCTCCCTCTTCTTCTCCTGCCTGGTGGCTCCATCCTCAGCATCCTTCTCCCTATATACCCTGGGTCCCTCCTCTGCACATGTCCAAACCATCTCAATCTCACCTCTCTGACTTTGTCTACAAACCGTCCGACCTGAGCTGTCCCTCTGATATGTTCATTCCTAATCTTGTCCATTCTCATCACTCCCAAAGAGAATCTCAACATCTTCAGCTCTGCCACCTCCAGCTCTGCCTCCTGCCTTTTTGGTAGTGCCACCGTCTGTAAGCCGTACAGCATAGCTGGTCTCACTACTGTCTTGTAAACTTTGCCCTTCACTCTTGCTGATATTCTTCGGTCACAAATCACTCCTGCCACCTTTCTCCACCCACTCCACCCTGCCTGCACTCTCTTCTTCACCTCTCTACCACACTCTCCATTACTTTGAACAGTTGACCCCAAATATTTAAACTCATGTACTTTCACCACTTCTACTCCATGTAACTGCACTATTCCACTGGGCTCCCTCTCATTCACACACATGTACTCAGTCTTGCTTCTACTGACTTTCATTCCCCTTTTCTCCAAAGCATATCTCCACTTCTCCAGACGAGACTCAACCTGCTCTCTACTCTCACTACAGATCACAATGTCATCTGCAAACATCATAGTCCATGGGGACGCCTGTCTGATCTCATCCGTCAACCTGTCCATCACCACTGCAAACAAGAAAGGACTCAGAGCTGATCCTTGGCGTAATCCCACCTCCACCTTGAATGAGTCTGTCATTCCGACTGCGCATCTCACCGCTGTCACACTATTCTTGTACATGTCCTGTACTACCCTAACATACTTCTCTGTCACTCCAGACTTCCTCATACAATACCACAACTCTTCTCTTGGCACCCTATCATAAGCTTTTTCTAAGTCCACAAACACACAATGTAACTCTTTCTGGTCTTCTCCGTGCTTCTCCAACAGTATTCTCAGAGCAAACATTGCATCTGTAGTGCTCTTATTCGGCATGAAACCATATTGCTGCTCACAGATCTTCACCTGTTTTCTAAGCCTAGCTTCTACTACTCTTTCCCATAACTTCATGCTGTGGCTGATCAACTTTATGCCTCTGTAGTTACTGCAGCTCTGCACATCACCCTTGTTCTTGAAAATAGGAATCAGCACACTTATATATATATATTACTCTGGCACAAAGACAACAGAGCTTCATCTGGGATTTTTACATAAAACAAACACAATAACAACATCTATAAACCCAGAGAATATATTCATGAGAGTTTTAGGCACAATATACAAAGGGTTTAATGCTGTTGTCCATGTTGATCCTGATCAGAGCGTCTCAAATGCATTTCTCCTGTCGTGGCTGTACTGATATTACCCATAATGCACTTGGACACAGCATGTCTACACTAACACCTTAAAAATTAGTGCATTACTTTAAAACTAAAACATATATCTGATATTTTCACTTTAGAAACTTCAGACGTGACGTTAATTTAAATAACTTGTCCGAAATTAGTTTGGTTATAATTTTAACCGTAATTTAAAACTGTATGCATCTGGATGACTTGGGTAATATTGCCAGCATATCAATATGGGTCAAAAGAAATTTGCTTTTTTTTCTGTGACCAGTTCTCCTTTGCCTGCAGAGGATAGCGCGGTTTCTTCTGGATCCAGCTGTCCTCTGTTTGCAGATGATAGAACTGCGCATCTACTACAAAACATTTAGCAGGTAGGTACTCAACTAATTTTAGACTTAATAAATGTTTGTAACTGTTAAATTTTCGATCATTAATGTATTTTTGCAGGTGTGGTAAACAAAGCTTATCGGACCAAAATTTATCGGAAGATAATTAGTCCGCTGATGATTTTCAAAGTTATCTGAAAAGCTAATCCGATAATGAAAACATTAGCGTCGATAATTAGTGGTTAGAGGATTAGTGGAACTGTACCCACCACGGCCATCTAGTGGCCAATATAAGCATTTCAGGACTTCTGGTACATTTCCTACTTGATAATCAAAATTCAGTTAGAAAAAACAAAATTTAAAAATGTCAGAAATGCATGATTTTTTTTTTTTTTTTTTTTTTTTTTGGTGGGGGGGGCAGTCAGAGCTTTAACCTCCCAATATTAATGTATAAAAAAATTAGAGTTTGGGAGTTTCACTATTCTTGTGTTTTAGGATGTGGAAGGTTTTGCCATATGGATGGACAAAAGGACAGCAATTTCTCTTGACAAGCACAACCTACAGTTGGAAAAACAACACATAAAACATCTGTAACAATTCAACAAGCAGTTGCATCAAAAAAAGCTTGCAAATAAAGACAACAAACAAATATGAGCTATAGCACATGCAACAGTTTAATTTCAGGCAAAACAAAGATGTACATAACGCAGCATAACAGAAGTATTTGTAATATAAAGAGGTTTCTGTTGTGTGGGCCGCTGAAGAGGAGGTACTGCTGGCCCACCACCACCAGATGGCGCCCTGCTTGAAGTGCGGGCTTCAAGCACGAGAGGGTGTCATAGCAACCGGGAGTGACAGCTGTCACTCGTCATCAGCACCAGCTGTCACTCATCCACATCACCACCACCATAAAGGCCGGACTGCAACTGCACCTCCCCCACCGAGAAATCAGCTACCTTGGAGGTAATTTCTCTGCTGACTTAATACTGAACAATAGTCTGAACTCTTTTGCAGCCGTTTTCCTGTGGTGTTTGCCTTATCTGTGGGATTGGCGTTTGGTGTGAGCAGCGACGGCTTTGCTTCACACCCCAACCAGATAAGTGGTTAGACAGGAGCTGCATGAGTGTATGATTGGAGGTGGAGGTGCTCCCTCCCAAAAGAACACAGACTGTGGGATTACTGAGTGTGTGTACTCACACTCACCTGTGCTGTTTTTTTCTCTGCCAGCAGTGCCAGGTCTGACAGCTGGAGACGGTGGCCACCTGGGGACTCAGGACTTGGCGGCTCCGGTGTTCTTCAGATCCGTTGGCGGTGAGGGCCATGTGGGATCCGGCTCGGTTCTGGACGGGCGTCTCCTATGCTCGAGCCTGCCCACACGTCACTCAACGTATAATTGACTGTAGTTCCAAACTTGTTATTGTCTGTATTCCGTTGTGCACAATTTACAACATTAAATTGTTACTGTTTGGCTTATCCATTGCCCGTTCATTTACGCCCCCTGTTGTGGGTCCGTGTTCCTACACTTTCACAACAGGATTTCTCTGCCAGCGTCATGGATCTCGAGGGGCGTCAACCATCGCTTGAACAGCCAATGGAAGAGCGAGGTGCACAGGCGCCAGCAGGAGGCGTGTTAGGTGAGCTGCAGCACATCTTAACCACTTTTACTGCTCGGTTGGACTTAGTTACAGAGCAGAGCATTGTTCTCAATCGAAGGATGGAGGCTCTCACCGCCCAGGTGGAAGCGTATGCCCAGGGCGCTGCTGCAGCACCTCCTCCTGCTGACCGAATGCCAGAAACAGACATTCCACTGGTCATTCAACGAACCCCCCCCACCTTCCCCTGAAGCATACATAAGCCCTCCGGAGCCGTACGGAGGCTGTGTTGAGACGTGCGCGGACTTCTTGATGCAGTGCTCGCTCGTCTTTTCACAGCGTCCCGTCATGTACGCGTCAGACGCTAGCCGGGTGGCTTACATTATAAATTTGCTTCGAGGAGAGGCACGCGCCTAGGCTACGGTGCTCTGGGAGCAGAATTCACGGCTCCTAATGACATACGCTGGGTTTGTGAGGGAGTTCCGACAGGTGTTCGACCACCCTCATAGAGGCGAGACCGCTTCAAGCGTGCTGCTGTCAATAAGACAGGGGTGTCGGAGCGCAGCGAAGTATGCAGTCGACGTCCGCATCGTGGCAGCGCGAGCCGGCTGGAATGCTGTTGCGCTCAATGCTGCCTTTGTAAACGGACTGTCCCTGGTCCTTAAGGAGCACCTGGTGACGAAGGACGAGCCGCGGGATTTAGACGGGCTTGTCGACCTGGTTATACGGTTAGACAACCGATTAACAGAACACCGATGGGAGCGGGACGAAGGGCGTGGTCAGGCACAAGCCGTCCCTCTTCCTCCCGGGTCAGAAAGGGAGCCGACTTCCCCACGCTCCACAGCCAGCGCACTCCACATGACGACAGCTCCCCCTGCTGACGTTGCTATGGAAACAAGCAGGGCCAAAAGGCGATCAGATCAGAGACAAAGGAGGCTGATCACAGAAAAAATGCCCCAAACGGTCAATACAGCAGCACTCGTCCTTAGAGACTGGGCTAAGGGTGGGTCACAATACCCAGGCAGGGAGACCCCAAAAATCTGCACGCATCCCAGTCACGATCCTGAGTGGGGATCTAACCCTTCATGCCCCAGCACTGGTGGACATGGGGTCGGGTCGGAGAGGAATCTGCTGGATAGCAGATGGGCAAGGAGGTTGGGAGTTTAGGATCCTCGGTTCCACCCGGTGTGACAGCTAAGGAGGAGGTTTTAGTCCCCCCCAATCTGGCGGCGGTGCCAGCCGAGTACCATGACCTTGCTGACGTCTTCAGCAAGGATCTGGCACTCATGCTGCCCCCGCACCGTCCGTACGATTGTGCCATTGATTTGATACCGGGCGCTGAGTACCCGTCCAGCAGGCTGTACAACCTCTCACGTCCGGAACGCGAATCAATGGAGACCTACATCCAGGACTCGTTAGCTGCCGGGTTGATCCGGAACTCCACCTCCCCGATGGGTGCTGGTTTCCTTTTTGTGGGCAAGAAGGATGGCGGACTCCGTCCATGCATTGATTACAGAGGGGGGAACGAGATCACGGTTCACAACCGATACCCGTTACCTCTGTTGGATTCAGTGTTCACGCCCTTGCATGGAGCCCAAATTTTCACAAAATTGGATCTTAGGAATGCTTATCACCTGGTTCGGATCCGGGAGGGAGACGAGTGGAAGACGGCATTTAACACCCCGTTAGGTCACTTTGAGTACCTGGTCATGCCGTTCGGCCTCACCAATGTGCCCACGACGTTCCAAGCATTGGTTAATGACGTCTTGCGGGACTTCCTACATCGGTTTGTCTTCGTATATCTGGACGATATACTCATCTTTTCTCCGGATCCTGAGACCCATGTCACGCATGTACGTCAGGTCCTGCAGCGGTTGTTGGAGAACCGGCTGTTTGTGAAGTGCGAGAAGTGCGAGTTCCACCGCACTTCTTTGTCCTTCCTGGGGTTCATAATCTCCTCCAACTCTGTCGCCCCTGATCCGGCCAAGGTTGCGGCGGTGAGAGATTGGCCCCAACCAACAAACCGTAGGAAACTGCAACAGTTCCTCGGTTTTGCAAATTTCTACCGGAGGTTCATCAAGGGCTACAGTCAGGTAGTTAGCCCCCTGACAGCCCTGACATCCACAAAAGTCCCCTTCACCTGGTCGGATCTGTGCGAAGCCGCGTTTAGGGAGTTGAAACGCTGGTTCTCGACTGCACCAGTTCTGGTGCAGCCCGATCCCAATCGCCAGTTTATAGTTGAAGTGGACGCCTCTGACTCAGGGATAGGAGCCGTGCTATCCCAGGGTGGGGAGTCCGACAAGGTTCTCCATCCATGTGCCTACTTTTCCCGCAGGTTGACCAAGGCTGAAAGGAACTATGACGTCGGCAATCGGGAACTTCTTGCAGTGAAGGAGGCTCTTGAGGAGTGGAGACACCTGTTGGAGGGAGCATCGGTACCATTTACGGTTTTCATGGACCATCGGAACCTGGAGTACATTTGGACAGCCAGGCGTCTGAACCCCAGGCAAGCCCGCTGGTCACTGTTCTTCGGGCGTTTTGACTTTCGGATCACCTACTGCCCCCGGACGAAGAACCAACGATCTGACGCCCTATCCCGGGTGCATGAAGAGGAGGTCAAGATCGAGCTGTCAGACCCGACGGAAACCATCATCCTCGAGTCCACTGTCATGGCCACCCTCACCTGGGACGTGGAGAAGACTGTCCGTGAGGCCCTGACACGGAGTCCGGACCCGGGGACAGGTCCGAAGGACAAGTTGTACGTCCCACCAGAGGCCAGGGCTGCGGTCCTAGACTTCTGTCATGGTTCCAAGCTCTCCTGTCATCCAGGGGTGCGAAGGACCATGGCAGTGGTCCAGCAGCACTTCTGGTGGGCGTCTATGGAAGCCGACGTCCGGGAGTATGTCCAGGCCTGCACCATAAGTGCCAGGGGCAAAAGCCGACCACCACAAGGCCAAGGCCTCCTCCAGCCTCTGCCTGTGCCTCATCGCCCCTGGTCTCACATTGGCCTGGACTTTGTCACGGACCTCCCGCCGTCCCAGGGCATGACTACCATCCTCACGATAGTGGACCAGTTCTCCAAGGCGGCCCACTTCGTGGCCCTCCCGAAGCTCCCGACGGCCCAGGAGACTGCAGACCTCCTGGTCCACCACGTCGTGCGTCTGCATGGGATTCCATCTGATATTGTCTCAGACTGTGGTCCTCAGTTCTCCTCTCAGGTCTGGAGGAGTTTCTGCAGGGAACTGGGGGCCACTGTGAGTCTCTCATCCGAGTACCATCCTCAGACGAACGGACAGGCAGAGCGGGCGAACCAGGAATTGGAGCAGGCCCTCCGTTGCGTGACCTCCGCACACCCGACTGCCTGGAGTAACCATCTGGCCTGGATCGAGTACGCTCATAATAGCCAAGTATCGTCTGCTACCGGCCTCTCCCCGTTTGAGGTGTGTTTGGGATACCAGCCCCCATTGTTCCCGCTAGTGGAGGGAGAGGTCGGGGTGCCCTCGGTCCAGGCTCATCTGAGAAGGTGCCCTCGGGTGTGGCATACCGCCCGCTCTGCCCTGCTCAAAGCCCGGATGAGGGCCAAGAACCATGCAGACCTCCGGCGTGCCCCGGCCCCTACGTATCAGCCTGGGCAGGAGGTTTGGCTTTCCACAAAAGACATTCCCCTGCAAGTGGAATCCCAGAAGTTAAAGGACAGATACATTGGACCTTTCACCATAGTCAAAATCCTCTGTCCAGCCGCAGTGAAGCTGAAGCTGCCAGCTTCACTGCGGATACATCCGGTTTTCCATGTGTCACGCATCAAACCTCACCACGTTTCACCCCTCTGTGCCCCCGGACCGGCGCCGCCTCCTGCCCGGATCATCGACGGGGAGCCGGCTTGGACCGTGCGCCGGCTCCTGGATGTCCGTCGGAAGGGCCGGGGGTTCACTTTCACTTCACTTCACTTTCACTTTATTTGTGTCCCCCATGGGGCAACCAGTTCTGCAGCCTGAGAATACATCAAAAGCACATGACACACAGAACACACACCAGTACCATTACCATGGTGCAGCATCACAAACAATTACAGTCCAAACATTAAAATACAGTCCATTAAAATGATTCCAGTTTTAACTCCTTCCTTGGCCTGCGTTCAGAGCAGCAATGGCTGCAGGAACAAAAGAGAACTTAAATCTGTTACCCTTCACAGAGGGAAACCTGAGCCGTGAGCCAGAAGGTAAATATTGAAAATCACTAAAAAGAGGGTGAGCAGAGTTCGACAATATACTCAATGCTTTCCTCTTTACTTGTCTGTGGTATAGGTCAGACAACGTACTCTGTGGTACTCCCAGTACCTTTCCACAGGCCTTCACTATTTTAACCAGTGAATTTTTAGCCTTAAGACTGAGATTCCCATCCCAGCACAACATAGAAAAGTTTAAAACAGACTCAATACAAGATTTGTAAAAAAGAATCATAATAGTCTTATCCACTTGAAAATAAGACAATTTACGAAGACAGAACAAATATTGTTGACCCTTTTTACACAACATGTCAGTATTAACATTAAAGTTTAGCTTGTGATCAATTATAGTCCCCAGATACTTATAAGTTTCCACAGACTCCACCTGCTGGCCCTTAATGAAGGTAGCCTGAGCTGGTGTGAGCTGTTGTCGGAAGTCCACAGACATATCTTTTGTTTTAGCCACGTTTAATTGTAAATATGACTTATCACACCACTTTACAAAATCTTCCACCACCGGGCCATGATTATTCTCATGATTATGTAAGAGACTAACAATGACAGTATCGTCTGCAAATTTCAAAATAAAACAATTTTCGTGATGGCTTTGACAATCATTAGTGTACAATATGTACAGAAGTGGCGAAAGGACACAGTCCTAAGGAGATCCTGTTGAGGACAAAAGGGTGTCTGACATGTACCCATTTACTCTGACTCTCTTTGATCGGTCTGTTAAAAAATCTAAAATCCAACCAGCAATATTCAAATCTACAGAAAAATTATTCACAAGTTTGTCAATTAAAATGTGAGGTTGGATAGTATTAAAAGCAGATGAAAAGTCAAGAAATAAAAGTTTGGGATGTGCTTTGTTAACCTCAAGGTGTTTAAAAACAAGATTTAAAAGTGTGGCAGTAGCATCCTCCACTCCACAGCCAGCCCTATAGGCAAACTGGAAGGGATCTAGTGATGACTCTACATGTGAAAGCAATTCATGTTTCGTAAGTCTTTCAAATGCCTTCATAACAAGAGATGTTAGGGCTACTGGTCTAAAGTCATTTAAAACTTTGGGATGCTTGTTTTTAGCCACAGGTATTACTATGCTCTGTTTCCAATTCTTTGGAACCTTTTGTTGAGCAAGCAACAGTTTAAAAATATAAAAGAAAATAGGGCCTAGTTGCTCCGCACAAGAAGACAGCAAATGACCACAAATATTATCGGGTCCTGGACTTTTTTTAACTTTAGTACATTTAAAGAAGCTGATCAAGGAACGTTCATCAAAAGGTGGAGAACCAGGACAGCGCAAATCATTTTTTAGTTTAAATAATTCATCACTAAAATTTAGTGTATCAAATCTACTATAAAACTGATTAAAATCCTGGGCGAGTTGTTTGTCCGATTTAGCCCCAGCCAGGATGACTTTAGATTTTTCACTATTTTTCCCTAGAATGGTATTTAGGCCATCCCAAGCAGAGCCTAACTTATTTTGGGTAAATTGTTTCTCGATCCTGGCTGTGTAGTTGTATTTTGCTCTCCTAATTTCACATTTGATCTCCCTTTTTAATCTGTTTAACTCTGGGAGATCTCCCTCACGGAATGCCTTTTTTCTTTTGTTGAATAGGACTTTCAGTGCTCTTGAGACCCAAGGTTTAGCGTTTGGGTAGATTTTAACCGTCTTTTTGGGAATCACAAAATCTTCACAAAAAGTAACATAACTGCTGACAACATCAGTCAGTTCATCAATATCAGTAGACGACTCCTTAAATATTTCCCAGTCCGTGCAATCATAGCAACCTTGCAAACGCACAACAGAGTCCTCTGTCCATTGCTTTATCTGCCTGGTCAGGACACTGCCTCTCCTCAACATGGTGCAATACACCGGGATGAGCTGCACGCAGTTATGATCAGCCCCGCCCAACGGGGGAAGAGAGAGAGATCTATATGCTCCTTTCACTGAGCCATAGCACGTCCAGTATTTTGTTATGTCTGGTTGAACATGTCACATACTGGTAAAAATTCCTCAGCACTTGTTTAAGAGAGCATTTATTAAAATCACCAAGGACAAAAATGGGCGCATCAGGACATTTAGACTGCAGCTTCTGAGTCTCATTCAATATAGCCTCGGATGCTTTATCCACATTTGCTCTGGGGTGGACATATACAACCATGACAAATATTTGTGGGAATTCCCGGGGCAGATAATGGGGGTGAAGGGAGACAGCCAGCAACTCAACGTTCTTTGTACAGCAACTATCTCTGACAAGAACATTTTTGCACCAGCGCTCATTCACGTAAAGGCACACACCCCCTCCCAGTGATTTACCAGTAACCCCAGCATCCCGGTCGAGGCGGAAAGGCACACCAAAACCGTCTATATCCAGATCCGCATCCACATCACGGTCTGTAAGCCAAGATTCCGTAATAGCTAGAAGGCATGCATCTCTGTATTCATGTTGAAATCTGACGTGTGCTTGCAACTCGTCCACCTTATTTCTGAGTGACTGTGCATTTATTAACATCATAGAGGGCAATGGGATACGGTTTAGGCTCTGTCTCCGAAGTCTCTGACGTGCCCCGCCCCTTTTCCCCCGCTTCCTGGTTTTCCACGCAAAGGAATTCAGCCGGCTTTTTCCATAATCCGCTGGATCAACACCCGGCAAAAACAAATCCAAGGGAGGGTCGGCAGAAGATGAATCCCTCCATTGAAGAAGAAACTCCCTGCTGTACTGGATCCGCGGTGCCGACAACCCAAGAGGAAGCGACCTGAGGCACACCGCGGAGCAAGACGCCATCCACAGCAGAATCAACGCTATTATCTCCATATTCCCACAGGTACACTCAGGGAAACCAGTAAAACTCACAGAACCATACGTTAGCAATCGTGACAGAAAAAAAAATGCCGCACCTAGTACCATAACACTTAAAATAAACTCATACAAACTGACGAGACACTCTCTTGCTGGGTTCCAGTATTTGGTGGACTGGGAGGGGTATGGACCCGAAGAACGCTCCTGGGTGAAGAGGAGCTTCATCCTGGACCCGGCCCTCCTGGCCGACTTCTACCGGCGGCACCCGGACAAGCCTGGTCGGGCGCCAGGAGGCGCCCGTTGAGGGGGGGGCCGCTGAAGAGGCGGTACTACTGGCCCACCACCACCAGATGGCGCCCTACTTGAAGTGCGGGCTTCAAGCACGAGAGTGCGTCATAGCAACCGGGAGTGACAGCTGTCACTCGTCATCAGCACCAGCTGTCACTCATCTACATCACCACCACCATAAAGGCTGCACTGCAACTCCACCTCCCCGCCGAGAAATCAGCTACCTTGGAGGTAATTTCTCTGCTGACTTAATACTGAACAATAGTCTGAACTCTTTTGCAGCCGTTTTCCTGTGGTGTTTGCCTTATCTGTGGGATTGGCGTTTGGTGAGACCAGCGACGGCTTCGCTTCACACCCCAACCAGATAAGTGGTTAGACAGGAGCTGCACGACTGTATGATTGGAGGTGGAGGTGCTCCCTCCCAAAAGAACACAGACTGTGGGATTACTGAGTGTGCGTACTCACACTCACCTGTGCTGTTTTTGTTCTCTGCCAGCAGTGCCAGGTCTGACAGCTGGAGACGATGGCCACCTGGGGACTCAGGACTTGGCGGCTCCGGTGTTCTTCAGATCCATTGGCGGTGAGGGCCGTGTGGGATCCAGCTCGGTTCTGGACGGGCGTCTCCTATCCTCGAGCCTGCCCACACGTCACTCAACGTATAATTGACTGTAGTTCCAAACTTGTTATTGTCTGTATTCCGTTGTGCACAATTTACAACATTAAATTGTTACTGTTTGGCTTATCCATTGCCCGTTCATTTACGCCCCCTGTTGTGGGTCCGTGTTCCTACACTTTCACAACAGTTTCTGTCTGTAGGACCTGCATTGCAATGCTCCACTTTTTTCTCTGTCTGGTTGATAGAACTGAGAAAGTTAATTTATTTACTTGATGATTTTGAACTTATACTAGCTATATTTAAACATTTTATTATATTTCCAATAACCTGAGCAGAAGTCAGTTGAAGGCCTCCGGGCATAACCATCTTTTTGTGTTCTTATAACTTCCTTTGTGTTGTGGAGCTTTGCAGCACATCTGTGTTTTTGGATGCTTTGTGTAAATTGGTTATCAGATTAAACTGTAATGTGCTGTAGGTTATATTTGTGTTCTCTATCTTTTCAAGTTTTTTTTTTTCAATTTGCAAGACATTTTTGATACAATAATCTGTTGTTTAAATTCATGCAGTTGTTTTTTGTAATCATATTTAATTGTATATAGCATTTTCCCCCTACATTCTCAAACACTGGAAGATGGGTCTTTTTTACAAACATTTTAATTAGTTTCTCAGGAAATATTGTAGGGATATTTATGAAAACACCCAGGCATATTAACATTGATAACTTCCATGAAGTGCTAGCTCTGGATAAAAGTTCTGCTCTTGTGGAACAAAGATTTTTGCAGATTTGTGATCTTAATATCATCACTGTATGGTAACAAACAAAAACATATAAAAAGAAAAGAAGACTGCTGGTCTTGGCGGAATGCTGTACACGCTAAGATGTAAAATAACCATTTTATCTCCGACCTAAACAAATCCATTTTTGAGCTGAGAACTGGGTTCTGCAGAGTCACACAGCTTTTATATTTCAAAAAATTTGGTTTCAACATTGTATTTTCATTTGATGGAATTAGAAGCGTGTCCCTATTGTTAGTGCCAGTTTTCATTTTGTCTTATAGTGTGTAAATCCCTTGTCATTCAACCTACTTCTTTTTTCTGTCGTTCCATTTGTTTTTCTATTTGTTTTGTTGTACCTTTACTATTCTCAAGGCATACCATTGCTTTAAATGGACTGCATTTATATAGCACTTTTCCATCTGTATCAGATGCTCAAAGCACTTTACAGTTATGCCTCACATTCATCCCGATGTCACCCCGATGCCATACAAGGCGCTCACTACACACCAGGAGCAATAGGGGATTAAAAGCCTTGCCCAAGGGCCCGCCCTTAGTGATTTTCCAGTCAGGCGGGGATTTGAACCCATGATCTTCTGGACTGAAGCCCAATACCTTAACCACTAGACCATCACGTCCCCTAACTAATTGATAAATCTCTTGTTGGGGCCATGTTCCCCTCAATTAGCCATGCCCAACAGCTCGTTAATGTCTGTAAGCACTCTGCTTTAACTGCACACTGATTTTGCACTGGTATTTGTTTTAGAAAAGTCAGTCCCTCTGCTGGATCTGGCAACATATTTCATTAAATAACTCATGAAATTGAAATTGTTTTGAGGTATGTGTCATGAGGCTGGAATGTTCAAGTCTTGAGCAAAAAAAAAAAAAAATTGTTACACCTGAGATTTGTTTATTTGCTACTAAGTAACACTGGGTGAACAGCTTCTACGTGTGTTGATTCCTTTTTTTCCTGTAACTTACGCTATTTTTTTAGGAGTTTATCAGTTTAGCTTTATAAAACTTAACTTTTTAGTTAGCGGATTAACAGTTATCAAAACTAACTTCTTGGTTAGCTGTGCCCCCACTGCTCAAAGGTTAACACCATTAATTATCTCTGTGCTATCACCCTGGCAGCACGTAGCGACAGGCTGCTTTGGGTGATTGCTTCATTTCCTAGTTGTGACTGAAGACTGAAATGAGGATCAATACGCAAACATGCACATGTGCACACTGCCGCTTGAGATCAATAGTAAGACCCTTAGGCTGCGCCCTTGTTTTCACTCAGGGTTGCCACAGCGGAGCCGAGGTGGACCTGCATGTTGAATTGGCACCAGTTTCACACCGGATGCCCTTCCTGATGCAACTCCACATTACATGGAGAAATGTGGCAGGGGTGGGGTTTGAACCGGGAACCTTCTGCACTGAAACCAAGCGCACTAACCACTTGATCACCTCAAGATCAATATGCTGTATATTAGTAACCTTTCTGTTCTTCTTCAGTATCTCGTCCTCTTCAAGCTAATAAAACCTCTCCATCCGTGACTGTGAGATATCCACCTGCAGATGGAACAGACTGCAACAAGATGTTTTTTGTTTTTATCCCTATGTGGATGTCTGCAGTTAATAAAATTGCCTGCAAATAGAACTGATACCTTTAAAACTGATGACATGCACAAAACAGACTCTGTGTTCATAAGAATGACGAGGCGTTTGTGTGTCTGCAGGGCAAGCAGAGGTCACGTCTTCTCTCTGTGCACTCCTCCTCTTCACACCTCTGTTCCTATGCGCAGGCATATTACCGAAGCAAATTGGGGCCAATAGTCTCTGTGACCGCATGACCCAGGGCACGCCAAACAGAAAACGAGCAAAAGAAGGAGGCAAACGATGGGGAGGGATAAAAGTCTAGATGAAGGGAAGAAGAAAAGCAGCATTTTGGAAGTTAAAAAAGAAAGAAAGAAGGGTTCAGAGAGGCCTGCAAGAGAGGCAGCTAGAGTGGGAGATGGACAGCACGAGAGACACACAGAGAGGGAGAGAGAAACACAGAGAGAGAGAGAGAGAGAGAGAGAGAAACACAGAGAGAGGGAGAGAGAAACAGAGAGAGAAAGAAAGTGACAACCTCAAATTAAATTCCCATCATGTCAGTGCAGAACAGAATTCAATAGTGTTTATTGGCAGCCTCTAGCCTGAGGGAAATTACATTCTGAAGCAGAGCATGGTATGAATGCATACACACGCGCATGCACACACACACACACAAGCAAGCGCAAGCATTCGTCGTGCACAACTCTGCGCGTGTCTGGCGGCTGATGTGAACATGCAGACAAGTGCTTTATCCCCTGAGGTCCATGTGCCATTTGCGCCAAGCGCGCGAGCGCATGTGTGTGTGTGTGTGTGTGTGTGTGTGTGTGTGTGTGTGTGTGTGTGTGTGTGTGTGTGCGTGTGTGTGTGTGTGTGTGTGTGTGTGTGTGTGTGTGTGTGTGTGTGTGTGTGTGTGTGTGTGTGTGTGTAACCTGCTGTCTGGGTGCTATTTACACACATGTGCATGGGTGCGCATGCACAGTGCACAGGTGTATAGAGGTATAAGTCGTGCGTTTCTATCTTTTCTCTCTCTCTCTCTCTCTGTTGCCCTGTTCTCTGCACTGTTTGCCATTACAGCACATACACAGCCTTTTATTACGGCAGCCGTATTAAATGTGCCCCCAGGTGTCGAGCTGCCACGAACACAGAACTTCACTGCCTTTGTCCAACTTCCAGCAGCAGCACCAAAGGCAGCGCACTTTAATGGAAAGTTGTTTAACAGCTTTGCGCAGTGCACATGTAGAGGCTATTACCGCTGATGTCGCCGCCATGCAGATTCACTCTAAATGGCCAACAATCTGCCGTTCCTTCCTGCTCTCCATCCCGCCCCCTCTAACCCTTTATGTCTCTACTCCAAGGCCTGCATTACTCTCACTTTTTCTGTCTTTCTGCAGGAGCATGCAGAGAGAGCTTTGGGCTGCTCGGCGGAGGATCTGAAGGCGCTCTTCTACTGTGAGCTGTGTGACAAGCAGTACCTCAGACACCAGGAGTTTGACAACCACATCAACTCCTACGACCACGCACACAAACAGGTACGACACGCACATACTCGAGAACGTTGCACAAGTAGACATGGTTTTATGATCTTTTGTCATGATTTTTGGGTGTGGTTGTGTAGTGCGTGTCGATGGGAGACGACTTCCAGTTTCTTTGACAGACTGCTCATTGGGTACAGTCTCCCAGCAGGTAATAGAAAGACTGTGACAAGCGCATTATCTGCAAGCACACATGGAACACCTGCATTACAACCTCAAGGCAGATACACACACACTCTTTGTCAGTTCACATTCAAATCCATACACACTGTACACAGAACTGCATTTGTACTAAACTCGTAACTCATAACATATTTTTGAAGAATGCAAATACAGTTAAAGGGCTAATATTGGACAAATACAAGGGCATAGATTTGATTATGGGCAGTAGGGTCATGCAACTACCAGTATTTCAAGAGGATAGAATTGTCCCTACCAATATTTCAGGAAAATAGCACTGCCTTTACCAATATTAAGGAGGACTACAATTGTCCTACTTAGTATTTAGGCAGGATAGGATTGTCCCTCACCAATATTTCAGGAGGATAGGATTGCCCCTACCAGTAATTAGACATGACATATTTAGGGAGGATAGCATTGTCCTTACCAATATTTCAGCTAACTTGTTTTCATTATCTTGGGAGTGAAGTCATATTGGGTAATTCTGATGTACCCACTCAGGGGCTCCATTACCAACACAAGGCATGGTAGCTTTTGATTCCCTGTAAGAGAGGGTACCATTGAAGGCTTGCGCGTAAAGCCCTGTTCACACATTCATGGATATGCATCTGGGAAGGTCTTAGTCTGCAGCTGTGACAAACAGGCATGTGAAGGTCACGGTTGTGGTTTGATCATGTAACAAACCAGAACTGCACCATCATGTGTGTAAAAACAATCATAGTATTCTGGTATTATGACTTTAGAGTTGTTGTGGTTGTCCATTCGGCTGCTCCCGTTTTATTCAGGGTTGCCATAGCGGATACAGCCAGATCCGCATTGGTATTTCGCATAAGTTTTACGCCGGATGCCCTTTCCGGACGCAACTCCAGTGTCACCTGGAGAAATACACACAGCCACTGGTGTTCCGAAGAGGTCCCCCATCCAAGTACTAACCAGATCCTGTACTGCTTAGCTTTTGAGATCTGATGGGATCAGGCTTACACAGAGCAGACCAGTTGCTTGATATTATGACTTCAGAGTAACTTGCCATTTTTTCAGAAATGCTCCCAGTTATGTTACAGCATGTATGACAACATTACAGGTCCCCCAAAAAATGTAAGGGATCAGTGAAGTATGTCAACAGGAAAATATAAATTTTGAACATCTTGAAAATCCGACCATGGTTAAACAAGTGCAACAATGATGACATATCCAGGTTCATCATGGATACCCACCAAGACCCTCTAAGTCAGAGGTCACCAACCCTGCACTTAGAAATCCATTCTTCTGAATATTTTCTATGTGTACCTGTTGCAAGCACAAGCAATTAGTCAAGTCTGGTTTTCTTAGCTCTTGACTGGCTGAGCGCACCTTACAATTAATTAGCAGGGATATTCAGAATACATGGAGGGCAGGTATTTCCAGGAGTAGGATTATATCATGTTATGGACAAGGTTTCAGAATGCATGTCCGTCAACATGCAAACGTGGCTTCAATCATAGGTTGTAAACTAACGACCCACTGCCAGCAACCACGTTGATTTAAAACAAAAACCTGCTAGTTACTTAACATTACCAGCATTTCCAACCATGTAACCAAGCATTAAACAATTTAACCCTGAGTACTGTCATCACAGGGCTGCAGTCGGGTTGTTTGGTTTGCAGAACTAAACATAAAATGGACGGATATATTAAAATATGACTCGAGTTTCAGTCTAGAAATCCCAAGAAAATGTCACCATTTATAAATCATTGTGCATTCAGTAAACACAGCAGCAGGCTACAGAAGCAAAGCAGGAAACAGAAATATCTGGGTTTCAGGTGAGGTCTTAATATATTAACTACAATTCCAAAATTTAACTCATAGTTAAGGATAGTAGGATACCACTTTTTCACGTCCAATACAATACCAAGACTGGAACTTTCAGAATCTGTTCATACCAACACCAATCTGGTATTACCCTGTGTTAAAACATCTAATGTATTCATAAATACTCTGCATTTGTTTGGATGTACTTTGCTAACCTAATCATCAAACACTGAAGAAAATATGGTACTCCCCTAAAACAAAACATACATATTCCATAACATGGCTCAGATGTGCAATACAAGACAGAGATTATATTGGATTTTATTATTATTATTATTATTATTATTTTATTTACAGTATCCAATTCAGTAATTTTAGGCCATGGTTTATAAGATCCTATTCACTCTATTTAATATTGCACTCAAAAATAGCCATATATATCCCATGTGTATGTTATTCATTTTATTACACACAAGAAACTCAGAAATCTATTAAATATGCTGCAGGGACACTTGAGAGACAGGCCGCTCGACATTCAGGGCAAGGATTCAGGTGAGGATTTAAAGTGATACTGCAATGAAATGTATGTATGCATATAAAACATTATCTGTTCACTGAAATTTATCGATTTACATACAGTATCACCATAACGTGACTACGGCATATTGATGTTAAGTTAACTTTAAGGTATTATAACTGAATACAAATAAGGGTTTGTTTTGGTTGTTCTCTCTTTAGAAGGCAGTCACTGAGAGTGACTATGATCCTGAAGGAAGTCAGTGTAGCAGTGTCCTGGGCACAGAGAGTAAACCATACAAACTGATCCAAAATTCATAAATTTACACCAACTTTTAACAGAAAGTTGCAGTTTCAGGCAAACTGCTGTAGTCACTATTCATGGCTACACTATAATTCAACACTGAAAAAGATTCTTTGACTGTGTCAAAGTAAATGAGGGATACCAAAAAAGAATGACACTGCCTTCTGCACAGGAGGTTTCGATAATTGGAATAATGCCACAGGTAGCTTTAGTTAACACTAAGCCAGTAAAGCACACCATCGTGTAGCTTATAATCAATGATCAGGAGCAAACTCCAGGTCACACACGGATATCAAGTGCAGGAGATAAAATGCAGGGAGAGGTGAGGTGGTGTCTGCAGAAAATAATAGGTGCTGCAAGGTATCTTAGAAGACATGGAGTAGCATTTTGAGGACATGAGACAGATGAAAGAAAGTTGTACCATCTTCTGAAGGTACGTGTAAATGATGACCCTGTCCTTTCTTCTTAGCTCACCCACTTCCAGTGGTGGGCACAGCTAACCAAAAAGTTAGCTTTGATAACTGATAATCAGCTAACTGAAAAGTTATCTTTTTTAACGCTAAACCGATAAACTGCCTAAAAACTTATCGGAAGCTACAGATAATCAATAACTTAAAATTTTGCCTCCCATGCACTCTCAGCTTCTAAGAAGCTGATTTTGAGTATAAACACCGCCAAAGCTTCTAATAAAACCAATGGCAATCACAATCCCAAACAGCCAGTGAGCCAGCACTTGTCTTTGTGCGCTCTGCCCCCTGCTATAGGAAAACACCATTTACCCTGACAGGATACAGTGGTCCAGCGATGAGGCAGAGGTCTTGAAATGGAAAGCAGGTTTGAATTATGTTTTTGCTTTAAAAATAAAATTATTCCGGATACAAGAACGACATTAATGTAAACTCTTAAAATGTACAAAGTGATTTTATTTATATATATATTATATATATATCCATCCATCCATCCATCCATCCATTTTCTTCCGCTTTATCCGGAGTCGGTTCATGGGGGCAGCAGCTCAAGCAAAGCCGCCCAGACCTCCCGAGCCACACACACCTCCCCCAGCTCCTCCGGGGGAACTCCAAGGTGTTCGCAACCCAGCCGAGAGATGTAGTCCCTCCAGCGTGTCCTGGGTCTTCCCCGGACGGTTTGCCAGAATCTCTTCGAGGCCGACCGATAGTCCTCCTCCATGGCTTTCCTGAACTCCTCCCAGACCCGAGTTTTTGCCTCTGTGACCACATGGGCTGTGGCACGCTTGGCCTGCCGGTACCTGTCAGCTGCCTCTGGGGTCCCACCTACCAACAAAGATAAGTAGGACTCCTTCTTCAGCTTGACGGCATCCCTTATTTCCAGTGTCCACCACCGGGTTCGGGGCTTGCCGCCACAACAGGCACCAGAGACCTTGCGACCACAGCTACGAGCGGCCGCATCGACAATGGAGGTGGAGAACATGGTCCACTCGGACTCCATGTCTCCAACCTCCCCCGGGATCTGGGAGAAGCTCTCCTGGAGGTGGGAGTTGAAGACCTTGCTGACTGAGGGTTCCGCCAGTCGTTCCCAGCAGACCCTCACGATACGTTTGGGCCTGCCAGGTCTGACCGGCTTCCTCCCCTTCCAGCGGATCCAACTCACCCTGGTGGTGAGTTGGATCCGCTGTGTGTACATATATATATATATATATATATATATATATATATATATATATATATATATATATATATATATATATATATATATATATTCTGTGTGTGTGTGTTAATTTTAAAATAATGCACTCATTCTGAATTTTTGAACATTAACACACAGATGCCAAAAGGGATTATGGGTAAACTTAGCCTCCACTCATACTGATTGGTTGATTCATTCATTCTATGTAAAAACTAACACAAGTGAATCAATGTAACGTGTTGGTGTTTACAAATGTGCTTTTGTAAAATATGTCATTTTTTTCATTTGTATAAAAAAAGAGAGAAATTTTGAAGATCCCGCTAGACAGCGCCTAAGCGCACGCGTGATGAAATCACAACTCTATCCGGTTAGGGAGACAAGGTTTCTTTCAATAACAAGAACTGTCAAGAAACTTTTTTGTGCGTGGTTGGAGTTGTGTGACGATAGGAATCGCTTTTTGAATGCTTGAATAACGATGTCAGTTGCACAAAGAAATCAAATAATAGTGAAAACATGTTCGGTGTGGTGTCATAACGCATTAATCAGTTGCTCCGTGGGTGTTATAACATCCGATCGATTAGCGTTTCGGTGCGGTGTTATAACAGATCAATGAGTCGCTCCGTGAGGCATCATAACATCAAGTGGGGTTCACATGGCAAGATAATTAGGCCGATATTTGACCTGATCTTCCCCTTCCGACAATCATAAGGACGCCCCGACAATCGTAATAACACTAAATATAGTCTTATCAGCTATTCCTGCCGTGGGTGGTTTGTAAGAGTGCTCTGATCTGCTCAGAAGGACATGAGGAGCTAAATGTGACATGCAGCCAATCAGAAAGTGAGGTGTCTGACCTGGGAAAGGTTTGTGTATGAAATCTGTTTGTGTGTGTTGTTTATACCGTGTGGCTGACACCACACTAAATCTGTCAGATCTATTTTTTTTTTTTTATCTCCTCGTGTGTGGTCTCTCAGGTTTTGGAAACCTACAGATAATTTTAAAATCCTGCAGTCGACTACACTGTGATATAACTGGTCGCCAGTAGAGAGTAGTGTTCTATGCATTTTGACGCCGGTTATATCACACCACCTGAATCACAATTTAACAGACTTTTCGGCTTTGAGAAGCAACCTGGGCTTCTTCTGGCATTTTTACATAAAACAAACACAATAACAGCATCTATAAACCCAGAGAATATATTCACAAGAGTTTTATGTACAATATACAAAGAGTTTAATGCTGTTGTCCATGTGGAGCCTGATCAGAGCGTCTCAAATGCATTTCTCCTGTCATGACTGTACCCATAATGTACTGGGCACAACATGCATGTCCACACTAAAACCTTCAAAATTAGTGCATTACTTTAAACTAAAACATATATCTGATATTTTCACTTTATAAAACTTCAGACGTGACGTTAATTTAAATAACTTGTCCGAAATTAGTTTGGCTAAAATTTTAACCATAAATTAAAACTCTATGCCTCTGGATGACTTGGGTGCTATTGCCAGCATATTAGTATGGGGTCAAAGGAAATTTGTTTTTTTTTTCTTTTCTATGACCAGTTCTCCTTTGCCTGCAGAGGATAGAGCGGTTTCTTCTGGAACCAGCTCTCCTCTGTTTGTACAGGATTGAACTGCGCATCTACTACAAAAAGCTACGATCAGACCAAAACTTACCGGAAGATAACTGGTCCGATGATGGTTTTCAACGTTATCTGAAAAGCTAATCCGATAATGAAAACATTTCTTCGAATTAGCAGTTAGCGGAACTGTGCCCACCACTGCCCACTTCCATGATTATATCAGTCCACAGTTTCAAAAATGAATACTTAGTGCTTGGTAATATGATTGTCAGAGGCATTGCAGCAACAATCAGATACTTGCCAGTCGCTCAACTAGCGATTGAAGTGTTCTTGAGGTTGAATATTCCAATTCAAATCTTACAAGGTCAAACATATGATGGTGCTGCTAATGTGGCAGGGAAGTGGTCAGGGGCACAGGCAGTGTCGAAGAGCCAGCAGCCACTGGCTCTGTATGTGCATCGAGATGAACATTCTGTAAATATTAGACTGATGAGTGCTTACTGTGCCTCTCCCCTAGTACGTGATGAACTGCAATGGGTCCATGAACTTGGAACTGTTATCAACCAATCAGAGAAAGTCAGTGGACTATTGGTTCGATGTGCAATATCAGAGGGTCATACTGAAACAGTGGAGCCTCTGTGTCTGACTGTGTACACACACTGTTGATAGTTTTTACTCAGTATGAGGCAGTGTTGTCTGGTTTGGAGTAAATGCCCTCAGTCGTTCCTAATATGGCAAAAGAGACAGCTGTCTCTTAAACTGGGCTCCCATTGCAGGTTTCTGGCCAAAATTTGCATTCAGATAACAAAAGTGAGGAAATCAGGCCTGATTTATTAAAATAGCAGGCAAAATATGTTTCCCACTATGTGTTTCCCACTATTATTGCAGAGTACACCCGAGTAGAAACGATTCACATGACACAAGTGGTTGTGTGCATGTGCCATACAATGCTACTCTATACAGTCTATGCAGTACTATTGCCACAGTCTTCCACAAAGCTAAAATGTATGTGTTAACATCTCAAAACTGGCTTCTGTTAAAGCATGCAGCATACATTTCATGGGATTTCAACCATGGATTTATGTTGCAGAGGACAATCACGAGTCTTACACTCACAGATCAGTAGGACCCTATCACTGCATGTTGTATGTACCCACATGCCTGCATTATTAAACAGATATACACATGAATGATATCTATGCTTTTGCCAGAGCAATCACACCACTCCACTCATTATTCACAGGGCTATACAATCACCAAGTTGTATGCCTCCCCTTGCGTCACAAAGGTGGGGTACACCCTGAATACAGTGGGGCCAAAAGGTATTTAGTCAGCCCCTGATTGTGCAAGTTCTCCTACTTAGAAAGATGAGAGAGGTCTGTAATTGTCATCATAGGTACACTTCAACTATGAGAGACAAAATGAGAAAAAAAATCCAGGAAATCACATTGTAGGATTTTTTAAGAATTTATTTGTAAATTATGGTGGAAAATAAGCAGAGGTGTCAAGTAACGAAGTACAAATACTTCGTTACTTTACTTAAGAACACTTTTTAGGTATCTATACTTTACTCCATTACTTATTTTTCTGCCTACTTCTGACTTCTACTCATTACATTTTCACACAAGTATCTGTACTTTCTATTCCTTACATTTTTAAGACAAACAGCCTGGTTACTCTTGGCTTCAGTTTAATGTTTATATATATATATATATATATATATATTTCACGTCATGTGCGCCTGTAATCAACTTTTCTGCAGCACGGCTTTGCTTTGAACCGTGAACCAACAAAGCAGTGGTTCACAGATTGAAGCAATGCTTCGACCTATTGCTTCGTTTATTCTTTCTTTCTTTCGCTTAATTTTCCCCCGTTAAAACCCTAAAGAGCATACTTCTGAGAGTATTATTTACCTTTTCTATGTTAAACCGACCTGTTATGGTCTTCTGAAACAGTTGACAGACGTATTTTATAACTTAAAAACGGGAGCGACGCTAACGCATTAGCATGTCTATGGCATTTTCAATGTTAAAACTTAGCATTAAGCAATTGCAGCTCTCATCACGTTCGGGTGCATTTGTTTTCAAATTGTAATATTTCTTAAATTTATTTTTGTTTACATATTAATAATCTTTATATACAATTTTAGAGAAATAGGCAAAAAGAACCTGAATAGAAACACAACAGAAAATATAAAAGCAACTAACAATGAACATACATACATACATACATAAATAAGTGTTTCCTGTGAACACCTAGTGACTCCACCTCCATTTCATCCCTGTCTTATTTAATGACAGTTTGTTTCAGTCAAACCATATTTTCAATTTGTTAATTTCTTCAGTGATTTTCTCCAGAACGATCTGCCAAACTAGAAAACTGCTGCATCCTAGTAAGAGCAGAATACTACTGGAATGAATTTGAATAAGGAAAGTTGTGGGTTTTTTTTTTTTTTCCTTCACTAAATGGATGCTGCACTCACTGCAGTTTATTGTCTGGAATAGTCCCAGATTGCATTTCAGAGCTTCTAGAATTGAAACATTTTCGTGCAGGTGGTGTTGGGGGGTAATTTTGGGTTTTGGGTCTTGGGCCACATGTAGAACGAATCAATTTTTAAATTAAGCTTTCAATTCATATGTATAGTGGCATCTACTTTTTTTTTTTTTAAAGGTTACTTTATACTTTTAGACTTTAAGTAGGTTTTGGAGCACATACTTTTTCACTTTTACTTGAGTAAAGAGGTCAAGTTGACCAGAGTGTTTTTAAACTGCAGTATCTATACTTCTACTTAAGTAACAAATGTGTGTACTTTTGACACTACTGAAAATAAGTATTTGGTCACCTACAAACAAGCAAGATTTCTGGCTCTCACAGACCTGTAACTTCTTCTTTAAGAAGCTCTTCTGTCCTCCACCTGTTACCTGTATTAATGGCACCTGTTTGAACTTGTTATCTGTATAAAAGACACCCTTCCACAGCCTCAAACAGTCAGACTCCAAACTCAACTATGGCCAAGACCAAAGAGCTGTCGAAGGACACCAGGAATATAATTGTAGACCTGCACCATGCTGGGAAGAGTGAATCTACAATAGTCAAGCAGGTTGGTGTAAATAAATCAACTGTGGGAGCAATTGTAAGAAAATGGAAGACATACAAGACCATTAATAATCTCCCTCGATCTGGGGCTCCATGCAAGATCTCATCCCGTGGGGTCAAAATGATCAAGATAACGGTGAGCAAAAATCCCAGAACTACACGGAGGGACCTGATGAATGACCTGCAAAGAGCTGGGTCCAAAGTAACAGTGGCCTAGCCAGTCTCTAGATGTCAACCCCATTTGTTGAAGGAGTTGAAAGTCTGTGTTACCCAGTGACAGCCCCAAAACATCACTGCTATAGAGGAGATCTGCATGGAGGAATGAGCCAAAATACCAGCTACAGTGTGTGCAAACCTGGTCAAGACTTACAGGAAACATTTGACTTCTGTCATTGCCAACAAAGATTATGTTACAAAGTATTGAGTTGACCTTTTGTTATTGACCAAATACTTATTTTTCCACCATAATTTACAAATAAATTCTTTAAAAATCCTACAATGTGATTTCCTGGATTTTTTTTTTCTCATTTTGTCTCTCACATTTGAAGTGTACCTATGTTGAAAATTAGAGACTTCTCTCATCTTTCTAAGTAGGAGAAATTGCACAATCAAGAGCTGGCTAAATACTTTTTTACCCCACTGTAGACCACCAGTCTATTGCAGGGTTACAAGTTTACATATCCTGGCAGTATTATGTGAAGCCATTTATTGTCAAACAACTGTGTTTACTCTTTTTAAATCATAGTGACAACAGAAACTACCCAAATGACCCTGATAAAAAAGTTTACATACCCCAGTTTTTAACACCATGTATTGCCCCCTTTAACATCAGTGACAGCTTGGAGTCTTATGTGGTAGTTGTGGACGAGGCTTTTTATTTTCTCTGATGGTAAAGCTGCCCATTCTTCCTGGCAAAAAGTCTCCAGTTCCTGTAAGTTCCTGGGCTGTCTTGCATGAACTGCATGTTTGAGATCTCCCAGAGTGCCTCAATGATATTGAGGTCAGGGGACTGAGATGGCCACTCCAGAACCTTCACTTTATTCTGCTGTAGCAGAATAAAGACAGGTCGACTTTGCCTTGTGTTTTTGATCGTTGTCATGTTGGAACGCCCAAGTATGTCCCATGCGCAGCTTCCAGGCTGATGAGTCCAAATTTTCCTCCAGTATTTTCTGATAACATGTTGCATTCATCTTGCCATCAATTTTGACTAGGTTTCCTGTGCCTTTGTAACTCACACATCCCTAAAACATCAGTGATCCTCCTCTGTGCTTAACAGTAGGAAGGGTGTACCTTTCATCATCAGCCTTTTTGACTCCTCTTCATATGTAACGTTTATGGTTGTGACCAAAAAGTTCGATTTTGGTGTCATTATTCCAAATGACTTTGTTCTCTGTCCTGTTTGGCATATTGCAAGTGGGATACATTGTGGCATTTGTGTAATAATGGCTTTCTTCTGGTGATTCGACCATGCACCCTATTTTTCTTCAAGTGCCTCCTTATTGTGCATCATCAAACAGCCACACCACTTTTTTCAAAGAATCCTGTATTTCAGCTGAAGTTATTTGTGGGTTTTTCTTTGCATCCTGAACAATTTCCTGACAGTTGTAGCTGAAATATTTGTTGGTCTACCTGACCATGGTTTGATCCCAACAGTATCCCTCATTTTCCACTTCTTAATTAGAGTTTGAACACTGTTGTTTGGCATTCTCAGTACCTTGGATATCTTTTTATATCCCTTTCATGATTTATACAGTTCAATTACTTTTTCTTTGACAATTATTTTGCTTTCCCTATGACTCAGAAACCAGAAGCATCAGGAGATGAAACACAGATTGAAGGACTGTCAGTATTTCATCTTAAGGATGTTGAAAAAGCCTTTCATTCTGTTAAAGTAAACAAAAAACATGGCCCTGATAACATTTGTGCTCATGTACTTAAGTCTTGTGCGAAAGAACTGAGCCCTGTATTTTATTGTATTTTTAACAGATCTCTACAAACACAACAAGTTCCTAATCTCTGGAAAGACTCTATGGTTGTTCCTCTTCTTAGATCTAGCTGCTCCACAATCCAGAATGATTTTAGGCCAGTTGCTTTGACTTCAGTTGTGATGAAAGTTTTAGAGAAACTGGTCAGGTCTGAGATTGTAAAGCAAACTGATGATGCATTGGATCCTATGCAGTCTGCATACAGACCTCACAGGGGAGTGGAGGATGCTACTGCTGCTCAGCATGCTTTTTAAACACCTAGAAGGGAATGGGACTCATGTCAGACTTTTATTTGCAGAGTTTTCCTCTGCTTTTAATACAATTCAGCCCCATGTGTTGACCAGAAGGTTATTACAACATTTTGATTTCAGTAACAATCTGGCAGGCTGGATTCTTGATTTTTTTTTTTTTTTTTTTTTTTTTTTTTTTTTAATAAACAGGACTCAGAGTGAGGGTAAATGGTGTTTTTCTGATCAGAAGTTCTCCTCAAGGCTGTGTGTTGTGTTACTGTACATCCTTTACACAAATATGTGTCAGAGCAGACATGAAAATAAAACCATACTGAAATATGCAGATGATTGTGACTCTAAATTGTGACTGTCTAGCGTTGGGACCAGGAGGCAGAGCTGTGGTCTTACACACCTCTCTGCAGCTTCTCTCCCCCTGCCATCCCCTTATTACCCCATCCCCGTAGAGACGGTGCCTGCTCCCAGACCACCAATAACTAGCAAAAATCTATTTAAGCATAAAAATTCAAAAAGAAAAAAATAATATAGCACCTTCAATTGCACCACAGACTAAAACAGTTAAATGTGGTCTATTAAACATTAGGTCTCTCTCTTCTAAGTCCCTGTTGGTAAATGATATAATAATTGATCAACGTATTGATTTATTCTGCCTAACAGAAACTTGGTTACAGCAGGATGAATATGTTAGTTTAAATGAGTCAACACCCCCGAGTCACACTAACTGTCAGAATGCTCGTAGCACGGGCCGGGGCGGAGGATTAGCAGCAATCTTCCATTCCAGCTTATTAATTAATCAAAAACCTAGACAGAGCTTTAATTCATTTGAAAGCTTGTCTCTTAGTCTTGTCCATCCAAATTGGAAGTCCCAAAAACCAGTTTTATTTGTTATTATCTATCGTCCACCTGGTCGTTACTGTGAGTTTCTCTGTGAATTTTCAGACCTTTTGTCTGACTTAGTGCTTAGCTCAGATAAGATAATTATAGTGGGCGATTTTAACATCCACACAGATGCTGAGAATGACAGCCTCAACACTGCATTTAATCTATTATTAGACTCTATCGGCTTTGCTCAAAAAGTAAATGAGTCCACCCACCACTTTAATCATATTTTAGATCTTGTTCTGACTTATGGTATGGAAATAGAAGACTTAACAGTATTCCCTGAAAACTCCCTTTTGTCTGATCATTTTTTAATAACATTTACATTTACCCTGATGGACTACCCTGCAGTGGGGAATAAGTTTCATTACACTAGAAGTCTTTCAGAAAGCGCTGTAACTAGGTTAAGGATATGATTCCTTCTTTATGTTCTCTAATGCCATATACCAACACAGAGCAGAGTAGCTACCTAAACTCTGTAAGGGAGTTAGAGTATCTTGTCAATAGTTTTACATCCTCATTGAAGACAACTTTGGATGCTGTAGCTCCTCTGAAAAAGAGAGCTTTAAATCAGAAGTGTCTGACTCCGTGGTATAACTCACAAACTCGTAGCTTAAAGCAGATAACCCGTAAGTTGGAGAGGAAATGGCGTCTCACTAATTTAGAAGATCTTCACTTAGCCTGGAAAAAGAGTTTGTTGCTCTATAAGAAAGCCCTTCGTGAAGCTAGGACATCTTTCTACTCATCACTAATTGAAGAAAATAAGAACAACCCCAGGTTTCTTTTCAGCACTGTAGCCAGGCTGACAAAGAGTCAGAGCTCTATTGAGCTGAGTATTCCATTAACTTTAACTAGTAATGACTTCATGACTTTCTTTGCTAACAAAATTTTGACTATTAGAGAAAAAATTACTCATAACCATCCCAAAGATGTATCGTTATCTTTGGCTGCTTTCAGTGATGCCGGTATTTGGTTAGACTCTTTCTCTCCAATTGTTCTGTCTGAGTTATTTTCATTAGTTACTTCATCCAAACCATCAACATGCTTATTAGACCCCATTCCTGCCAGGCTGCTCAAGGAAGTCCTACCATTATTTAATGCTTCAATCTTAAATATGATCAATCTATCTTTGTTAGTTGGTTATGTACCACAGGCCTTTAAGGTGGCAGTAATTAAACCATTACTTAAAAAGCCATCACTTGACCCAGCTATCTTAGCTAATTATAGGCCAATCTCCAACCTTCCTTTTCTCTCAAAGATTCTTGAGAGGGTAGTTGTAAAACAGCTAACTGATCACCTGCAGAGGAATGGTCTATTTGAAGAGTTTCAGTCAGGTTTTAGAATTCATCATAGTACAGAAACAGCATTAGTGAAGGTTACAAATGATCTTCTTATGGCTTCGGACAGTGGACTTATCTCTGTGCTTGTTCTGTTGGACCTCAGTGCTGCTTTTGATACTGTTGACCATAAAATTTTATTACAGAGATTAGAGCATGTCATAGGTATTAAAGGCATTGCGCTGCGATGGTTTGAATCATATTTGTCTAATAGATTACAGTTTGTTCATGTAAATGGGGAATCTTCTTCACAGACTGAAGTTAATTATGGAGTTCCACAAGGTTCTGTGCTAGGACCAATTTTATTCACTTTATACATGCTTCCCTTGGGCAGTATTATTAGACGGTATTGCTTAAATTTTCATTGTTACGCAGATGATACCCAGCTTTATCTATCCATGAAGCCAGAGGATACACACCAATTAGCTAAACTGCAGGATTGTCTTACAGACATAAAGACATGGATGACCTCTAATTTCCTGCTTTTAAACTCAGATAAAACTGAAGTTATTGTACTTGGCCCCACAAATCTTAGAAGCATGGTGTCTAACCAGATCGTTACTCTGGATGGCATTTCCCTGATCTCTGGTAATACTGTGAGAAATCTTGGAGTTATTTTTGATCAGGATATGTCATTCAAAGCGCATATTAAACAAATATGTAGGACTGCCTTTTTGCATTTACGCAATATCTCTAAAATCAGAAAGGTCTTGTCTCAGAGTGATGCTGAAAAACTAATTCATGCATTTATTTCCTCTAGGCTGGACTATTGTAATTCATTATTATCAGGTTGTCCTAAAAGTTCCCTAAAAAGCCTTCAGATGGTTCAGAATGCTGCAGCTAGAGTACTGACGGGGACTAGCAGGAGAGAGCATATCTCACCCGTGTTGGCCTCCCTTCATTGGCTTCCTGTTAATGCTAGAATAGAATTTAAAATTCTTCTTCTTACTTATAAGGTTTTGAATAATCAGGTCCCATCTTATCTTAGGGACCTCGTAGTACCATATTACCCCATTAGAGCGCTTCGCTCTCAGACTGCGGGCTTACTTGTAGTTCCTAGGGTTGTAAGAGTAGAATGGGAGGCAGAGCCTTCAGCTTTCAGGCTCCTCTCCTGTGGAACCAGCTCCCAATTCAGATCAGGGAGACAGATACCCTCTCTACTTTTAAGATTAGGCTTAAAACTTTCCTTTTCGCTAAGGCTTATAGTTAGGGCTGGATCGGGTGACCCTGGACCATCCCTTGGTTATGTTGCTTTAGACGTAGACTGTGGGGGGGTTCCCATGATGCACTGTTTCTTTCTCTTTTTGCTCCGTATGCATCACTCTGCATTTAATCATTAGTGATCGATCTCTTTTTCCTGGTTCTTTCCCTCAGCCCCAACCAGTCTCAGCAGAGGACTGCCCCTCCCTGAGCCTGGTTCTGCTGGAGGTTTCTTCCTGTTAAAAGGGAGTTTTTCCTTCCCACTGTGGCCAAGTGCTTGCTCATAGGGGGTCGTTTTGACCGTTGGGGTTTTTCATAATTATTGTATGGCCTTGCCTTGCAATGTGGAGCGCCTTGGGGCAACTGTTTGTTGTGATTTGGCGCTATATAAGAAAAAAGTTGATTGATTGATTGATTGATGATTCTGTAATTGTCTGGTCAAAGATACTGATATTAGTCACGGTCCTATTGTTGATGAATCTGTAAAGTAGTATGAGGAGTCTTACCTCCATATAAACATATCAAAAACCAAAGACATGCTTATTGATTTTAGGAGGAATACTCCTTCACACAAGACCACTGTAATTGAAGGCCAGGCCATAGAATATGTGCAATCATACAAATACCTTGGGGCAATTATTGACTCGAACCTGAAATTTGGAGCTAACTGTGAAGCAGTATGTAAAAAGGGTCATCAGCGACTGTACTGTTTGAGAAAACTAGCACAATTTCATATTGACCAAACAATAATGACTATGTTTTACCGTGCTTTTGTTGAATCGATTTTATCCTTTCCTTTGGCAGCATGGTTTGTACATACGTCTTTAAGGGAGAGAAATTCCCTTAATCAGATAGTAAATTGGTCCAATAAGCTGACTGGGGAGTCACAGCTCTATCCAGCTTCTTTGTATAAGAAGCAATTGCATCGGATTGCTTCTTCTATTTTAAAGGACGGCTCCCATCCTTTCCACAGTGATTTTGAACTTCTTCCCTCCGGATGGAGGTTTACAGTCCCAAGGTGTAGGCCAAAGTGAAACAGAAATCTGTTCTTCTTAAATGCCCTGGACTTGTCGGAACCTTGAGCACTTTTATTTATTTTTTATCTTTATTTTTATTCAGTTCTTTTTAATTATTTAATTATTTTATTTTTTTATTATTTTTAATGGTATTTTAATGGTATGGTATTTTATTTGTAACATAATTTTATGTCAAATATGTGGTGTAACAGAGTGTTTCCGTATGTGGATTGGATGTTGGATGTGTACCTCGCTGGCTGCAAGCAAATCTACCTACAGGTATAAATAAAGTAACCAGCACTGGATGAAAGATGCAAGAGTCTGTCAGGAGCCCAGAAACTCACTGACTTTTACTGATTACAAGCAAACAGATCACAGGTGAGGATGGTTACCTTTTGTAGCCATTCAAACCTTTGTGTCAACTTGTGTGCATGTTATCAGGCCAAAATCACCAGAGTATGTAAACCTTTGATCAGGGTCATTTCAGGGTAGTTTCTGTCATTATGATTTAAAAAGAGTAAACACAGTTGTTTGACAATAAATGGCTTCACACAACCACCATGCATATTCACTGAAAAATGACCACAAAAATCAACAATTCTGCCGGGGTATGTAAACATATGAGCACAACTGTATAGACAGACAAACACATTCATACCTATGGTCAAGTAAAAGTTAACAATTCACCTAACCTTCTTGTTGTGAGGCAACAGTGCTATTCACTAAACCACTGTGCCATCCATGCAAAATAATTTTTATGTACATTTTACAGTGAAATACTGTGATTAAAAACTCTAAATGCCCATAATACTGTAAGTCCATGTAGAAATCAAGCAAAATGTACTACAGTACTGTGCAAACATTTTAGGCACCTTGGCAATTTGATTTGCTGCTTCAGTGAAAATCAAGGTGACATATTCAATTGTGACATTACAAACTTTGTTTCAACAGATTTTATTTCCAGGTGCATTTCTCAATACAGCCCAACATAAAGGCAGTTCACTCAAAAGAAAGTAAATAAAAAAAAATCTGGATAACTACAGCAGGGTTCAGCAGTTTGCATAATTAAAAACTTGTGAAAAAAGATTTGATTTTGAATACAGTGGCACAAGCAGGCAGTCCACTTGCCTCCAAATGAAAAGGTCACCGGTTTGAGGCCACCTGTGCTCCATTCTCCTTATACATCTGGAGTTGTACCATAAAGGGTATGTGGCATAAAACTGACATGTGGCTCTGCACTGGATTTGCTGTGTGAACTCCAAGAAAACAAAAGACAGGTGAAGACAAAAATTACTTATTCTCATATTTGACATTTTCATATATTTATCAGTATCAGATCTGTAGTCTTTTTATATTTATGTTTAACTCCCCATTCAAAATGTTTAGGTTTCCATTTGAACAGAGCAGTATGTCTTTTATGTTTCAAGCACAGAAACACAGACTTGATTTTTTTCTTCTACTTCTTTTTAAGGATGCATCACCTCAATATCATTGCATTAGTTTTGGCAATAAGCTTGAATACCTAGTCACAGTTACAAGCTTCCTGAAAATGTGGCTAATCGTCCAATCATCCCAGCCAATTTGTCAATATAAATGAGAAAATAGCTTTGGTGCTCTGTACAAACAGCAGCAAGGGCGTCAAATTCACATACATTACCCTGGGGACCACTAGCCAGGTTGTTTTGTTCTACAGTAGAAGAAGTAGTAAGTCCTCTACAGACCCCTAGGCCCATTGGGCTGTTGCTTGGAAAGAACACCAGTCCATCACAGGTTACTTCCCAGCCAAGACCAGCACCCATTCACAGCTGGGTGAAAGTGGTATGATAGTTTCTTGTCCAAGGACACAGACACATAACATGTAGCATAGACAGAAAATCAAACATGGTCTGTATAACTGGTAGGCCAACTCCTATCCCACAAAAATACCTGCTCTGCTTTTTAGAACCCAACTTTGATGTTCCAAATTAAACAGGATGTTCCATTATTTAACTATGCCAAAATCAAAACTTAAAAATAAGTAAATAAACGCTCTAACTGTGAAGCTGTCTTCTGCAGTTGAGAAAGAGACATGCCAGAGTTCTCTCGGTATTTTATTGCAGCCTTAGGTGAAGCTTGAGGGTAAAAGTGGTGGCATGCACAGTGACTAGCTCCCTGGCACCCACCAGTTACTGAATCTCATTGTTCCAAACTCTTCATGGCTAAGTAAATTGCCACCCCTCCCCCATTAACTCTGACAGAGTAATAATAGATAGCAAGGTCTTGTTGGATTTGTGAGACTCTACTGAATCTACTGGTACCTTGTTTCCCATGTAACAATAAGAAATATACTCAAAACCTGGATTAATCTTTTTAGTCACATAGCACTACTATTATTCTGAACACTACTGTACATTCTGTTGGATGTCAGTGTCTTTGTATTTATTTCTCACAACAGGGGAAAGTTGGCCCAAAAAATTATTAGTTAGAAGACTATCCCATCAAACTGATGAGCATGTGTTATGTCTTCTCCAGACTATCTGCTATTTGATAACATGACTCATGTGTGTCACATGTACCCGGGACACAGTGAATCGGGGCACAGTGAATCAGTAGTTATATCTGCAAAATTACATATATATTTGCAGCAGTTATGCCATCGTTTTATGCATAAAGACACCCCCCCCCCCCCCCCCCCCTATAAACTAGTGTTTTGTTTTTGTATACATTAAGTGTAAAACTAAGTGGCAAGTGAAGTCACTTTTTTCCTATCAAAAGTAAATTCTGTGGATGTCAGCGTCTTTGTATTTATTTCTCACAATCAATCAATCAATCAATCAACCTTTTTTTATATAGCGCCAAATCACAACAAACAGTTGCCCCAAGGCGCTTTATACTGTAAGGCAAGGCCACACAATAATTATGAAAAACCCCAACGGTCAAAACGACCCCCTGTGAGCAAGCACCTGGCTACAGTGGGAAGGAAAAACTCCCTTTTAACAGGAAGAAACCTCCAGCAGAACCAGGCTCAGGGAGGGGCAGTCTTCTGCTGAGACTGGCTGGGGCCGAGGGAAAGAACCAGGAAAAAGACATGCTGTGGAAGGGGGCAGAGATCGATCACTAATGATTAAATGCGGAGTGATGCATACAGAGCAAAAAGAGAAAGAAACAGTGCATCATGGGAACCCCCCCACAGTCTACGTCTAAAGCAGCATAACCAAGGGATAGTCCAGGGTCACCTGATCCAGCCCTAACTATAAGCCTTAGCGAAAAGGAAAGTTTTAAGCCTAATCTTAAAAGTAGAGAGGGTATCTGTCTCCCTGATCTGAATTGGGAGCTGGTTCCACAGGAGAGGAGCCTGAAAGCTGAAGGCTCTGCCTCACATTCTACTCTTACAAACCCTAGAAACTACAAGTAAGCCTGCAGTCTGAGAGCGAAGCGCTCTAATGGGGTAATATGGTACTACGAGGTCCCTAAGATAAGATGGGACCTGATTATTCAAAACCTTATAAGTAAGAAGAAGAATTTTAAATTCTATTCTAGAATTAACAGGAAGCCAATGAAGAGAGGCCAACACGGGTGAGATATGCTCTCTCCTGCTAGTCCCCGTCAGTACTCTAGCTGCAGCATTTTGAATCAACTGAAGGCTTTTTAGGGAACTTTTAGGACAACCTGATAATAATGAATTACAATAGTCCAGCCTAGAGGAAATAAATGCATGAATTAGTTTTTTCAGCATCACTCTGAGACAAGACCTTTCTGATTTTAGAGATATTGCGTAAATGCAAAAAGGCAGTCCTACATATTTGTTTAATATGCGCTTTGAATGACATATCCTGATCAAAAATGACTCCAAGATTTCTCACAGTATTACTAGAGGTCAGGGAAATGCCATCCAGAGTAAAGATCTGGTTAGAGACCATGCTTCTAAGATTTGTGGGGCCAAGTACAATAACTTCAGTTTTATCTGAGTTTAAAAGCAGGAAATTAGAGGTCATCCATGTCTTTATGTCTGTAAGACAATCCTGCAGTTTAGCTAATTGGTGTGTGTCCTCTGGTTTCATGGATAGATAAAGCTGGGTATCATCTGCGTAACAATGAAAATTTAAGCAATACCGTCTAATAATACTGCCTAAGGGAAGCATGTATAAAGTGAATAAAATTGGTCCTAGCACAGAACCTTGTGGAACTCCATAATAACTTTAGTCTGTGAAGAAGATTCCCCATTACATGAACAAACTGTAATCTATTAGACAAATATGATTCAAACCACCGCAGCGCAGTGCCCTTAATACCTATGACATGCTCTAATCTCTGTAATAGAATTTTATGGTCAACAGTATCAAAAGCAGCACTGAGGTCCAACAGAACAAGCACAGAGATAAGTCCACTGTCCGAAGCCATAAGAAGATCATTTGTAACCTTCACTAATGCTGTTTCTGTACTATGATGAATTCTAAAACCTGACTGAACCTCTTCAAATAGACCATTCCTCTGCAGGTGATCAGTTAGCTGTTTTACAACTACCCTCTCAAGAATCTTGAGAGAAAAGGAAGGTTGGAGATTGGCCTATAATTAGCTAAGATAGCTGGGTCAAGTGATGGCTTTTTAAGTAATGGTTTAATTACTGCCACCTTAAAAGCCTGTGGTACATAGCCAACTAACAAAGATAAGTTGATCATATTTAATATTGAAGCATTAAATAATGGTAGGACTTCCTTGAGCAGCCTGGCAGGAATGGGGTCTAATAAACATGTTGATGGTTTGGATGAAGTAACTAATGAAAATAACTCAGACAGAACAATCGGAGAGAAAGAGTCTAACCAAATACCGGCATCACTGAAAGCAGCCAAAGATAACGATACATCTTTGGGATGATTATGAGTAATTTTTTCTCTAATAGTCAAAATTTTGTTAGCAAAGAAAGTCATGAAGTCATTACTAGTTAAAGTTAATGGAATACTCAGCTCAATAGAGCTCTGACTCTTTGTTAGCCTGGCTACAGTGCTGAAGAGAAACCTGGGGTTGTTCTTATTTTCTTCAATTAGTGATGAGTAGAAAGATGTCCTAGCTTTACGGAGGGCTTTTTTATAGAGCAACAAACTCTTTTTCCAGGCTAAGTGAAGATCTTCTAAATTAGTGAGATGCCATTTCCTCTCCAACTTACGGGTTATCTGCTTTAAGCTACGAGTTTGTGAGTTATACCACGGAGTCAGACACTTCTGATTTAAAGCTCTCTTTTTCAGAGGAGCTACAGCATCCAAAGTTGTCTTCAATGAGGATGTAAAACTATTGACGAGATACTCTAACTCCCTTACAGAGTTTAGGTAGCTACTCTGCTCTGTGTTGGTATATGACATTAGAGAACATAAAGAAGGAATCATATCCTTAAACCTAGTTACAGCGCTTTCTGAAAGACTTCTAGTGTAATGAAACTTATTCCCCACTGCAGGGTAGTCCATCAGGGTAAATGTAAATGTTATTAAAAATGATCAGACAGAAGGGAGTTTTCAGGGAATACTGTTAAGTCTTCTATTTCCATACCATAAGTCAAAACAAGATCTAAGATATGATTAAAGTGGTGGGTGGACTCATTTACTTTTTGAGCAAAGCCAATAGAGTCTAATAATAGATTAAATGCAGTGTTGAGGCTGTCATTCTCAGCATCTGTGTGGATGTTAAAATCGCCCACTATAAGTATCTTATCTGAGCTAAGCACTAAGTCAGACAGAAGGTCTGAAAATTCACAGAGAACTCACAGTAACGACCAGGTGGACGATAGATAATAACAAATAAAACAGGTTTTTGGGACTTCCAATTTGGATGGAAAAGACTAAGAGACAAGCTTCAAATGAATTAAAGCTCTGTCTAGGTTTTTGATTAATTAATAAGCTGGAATGGAAGATTGCTGCTAATCCTCCGCCCCGGCCCGTGCTACGAGCATTCTGACAGTTAGTGTGACTCGGGGGTGTTGACTCATTTAAACTAACATATTCATCCTGCTGTAACCAGGTTTCTGTAAGGCAGAATAAATCTATACGTTGATCAATTATTATATCATTTACCAACAGGGACTTAGAAGAGAGAGACCTAATGTTTAATAGACCACATTTAACTGTTTTAGTCTGTGGTGCAGTTGAAGGTGCTATATTATTTTTTCTTTTTGAATTTTTTTGCTTAAATAGATTTTTGCTGGTTATTGGTGGTCTGGGAGCAGGCACCGTCTCTACGGGGATGGGGTAATGAGGGGATGGCAGGGGGAGAGAAGCTGCAGAGAGGTGTATAAGACCACAGCTCTGCCTCCTGGTCCCAACGCTAGACAGTCACAGTTTAGAGGATCCAAGAAAATTGGCCAGATTTCTAGAAATGAGAGCTGCTCCATCTAAAGTGGGATGGATGCCGTCTCTCCTAACAAGACCAGGTTTTCCCCAGAAGCTTTGCCAATTATCTATGAAGCCCACCTCATTTTTTGGACACCACTCAGACAGCCAGCAATTCAAGGAGAACATGCGGCTAAACATGTCACTCCCGGTCCGATTGGGGAGGGGCCCAGAGAACACAACAGAGTCCGACATTGTTTTTGCAAAGTTACACACCGATTTAATGTTAATTTTAGTGACCTCCGATTGGCGTAACTGAGTGTCATTACTGCCGACGTGAATTACAATCTTACCAAATTTACGCTTAGCCTTAGCCAGCAGTTTCAAATTTCCTTCAATGTCGCCTGCTCTGGCCCCCGGAAGACAATTGACAATGGTTGCTGGTGTCGCTAACTTCACATTTCTCAAAACAGAGTCGCCAATAACCAGAGTTTGATCCTCGGCGAGTGTATCGTCGAGTGGGGAAAAACGGTTAGAGATGTGAACGGGTTGACGGTGTACACGGGGCTTCTGTTTAGGGCTACGCTTCCTCCTCACAGTCACCCAGTCAGCCTGCTTTCCCGACTGCCCGGGATCTGCCAGGGGGGAACTAACGGCGGCTAAGCTACCTTGGTCCGCACCGACTACAGGGGCCTGGCTAGCTGTAGAATTTTCCACGGTGCGGAGCCGAGTCTCCAATTCGCCCAGCCTGGCCTCCAAAGCTACGAATAAGCTGCACTTATTACAAGTACCATTACTGCTAAAGGAGGCCGAGGAATAACTAAACATTTCACAACCAGAGCAGAAAAGTGCGGGAGAGACAGGAGAAGCCGCCATGCTAAATCGGCTAAGAGCTAGTAGCTACGCAACCTAGCGGATTCCTAAAAACACGCAAAGTGAATAATGTATAAATAATTTAGAGGTGATTCAGCAGAAGGAGTGCTTTAGTTAAGGCACCAGACAGGCCATGAAGCAGCACAAGTAACGCACGGCAACAGCGAACGCACGACAACGGTGCAAAAATAAAATAAAAATCCACTAGACAGGCTGTGGAGCAGCACAGGTAACACACGACAACAGTGCTAAAAAAATAAAATAAAAATCCACTGGACAGGCTGTGGAGCAGCACAGGTAACACACGACAACAGTGCTAAAAAAATAAAATAAAAATCCACTGGACAGGCTGTGGAGCAGCACAGGTAACACACGACAACAGTGCTAAAAAAATAAAATAAAAATCCACTGGACAGGCTGTGGAGCAGCACAGGTAACGCACGACAACAGTGGTAAAAAATAAAATAAAAATCAAAATCCACTGGACAGGCTGTGGAGCAGCACAGGTAACACACGACAACAGTGCTAAAAAAATAAAATAAAAATCCACTGGACAGGCTGTGGAGCAGCACAGGTAACACACGACAACAGTGCTAAAAAATAAAATCAAAATCCACTGGACAGGCTGTGGAGCAGCACAGGTAACGCACGACAACAGTGCTAAAAAATAAAATAAAATCCACTGGACAGGCTGTGGAGCAGCACAGGTAACACACGATAACAGTGCTAAAATAAAATAAAAATCCACTGGACAGGCTGTGGAGCAGCACAGGTAACACACGATAACAGTGCTAAAATAAAATAAAAATCCACTGGACAGGCTGTGGAGCAGCACAGGTAACACACGACAACAGTGCTACAACAGAGGAAAGGTGGCCCAAAAAACTGTTATTAGTTAGAAGACTACCTCGTCCAATTGATGAGCATGTGTTATGTCTTCTCCAGACTATCAGCTATTACTAGCAGAGAACATGACTCATGTGTGTCACATGCAACCAGGGCACAGTGAATCGGGGCACAGTGAATCAGTCTACAAAGTGATTTACTAAGCCCCAGGATCAAGTGGATGACAAATATTACTTGTTGAAGCTTATACATTTATTTTTTCATGAATTATTTCTAAAATTTGTGCATATAAACAACTGTTTTCATGTTTGAACAGAAATTATGACAGTAGTATTTATAATAGTTTCTAAATGACTTATATCATTATATAAGACACTCACACATTACATGGCTGGTTTGCTGGATTATAGTTTGTATATGCATCAGCATATATTTAATCATTTTGAAGAAATCTTAATAATCATGTTTTTTCATTATATTCCAAGTTGATTCACTGTGCCCCGTGAATTAGCGTCCGGGGCACAGTGAATCAAAAATTTTTAAATCGATTTTAAACACCTGTAAATTACACTTGGGGAGACATAAATAACACAGCCTTATAAATAATAACTTGCTGTATTAAATCCACAATAGAATGACCTAAACATATGCATAATGTGTTTATGCTGCCACAAAACAACATTTCTGTTCCAGTGTGCCCCGGCTTCCCCTTCACAATAGGCTGAGGATGTTACTGGCAGCTTGCTACAAATGCACACATAGACCATAGGATGATGGCTACTATCTTCAGATGATGGGCAGATGAGGTTATTGTGTCCTTCTAGGGTGGCACAGCAAGCAGGCACATTACTCATCTCCCCAGTCAGGAGAAGAAGTTGAAAAGGAACTTGAAATAAGGCCTGCCTTATGTGTACTTGCGAGGTAACCATATCTGGCTTGTAACCCCAACTCGTGAGCAAGTTAAAAGTAAATTTAAAATAAAAAAAATTTAAAAAATGACTTGGAAACTAAATTTTGGCTCATGAAACATCAAGACATTGTTAAATAGTGACAACAGACCAGAGTGTAGAACAGCCCTAACACCAGGCACACTGGGCAGGTGCAACAGTGATATCACTATTCTAAGTGGCACTAGATGTGCAGAGGCATCTCACTTTTGGAAAACCCAAAGAGGAGATTAGACGTTCAGGAGTAGAGTGTTCCAAAAGCTAGAAAACTAAATTCACTCTTGAAGGGGATCAGTGAACAAGTCATGGTGCTACAATTAGAACTACTGATGGAGAACAAACATGTCAAAATCATACGTGCCCATGCAGTAACAATGACCCATAATGAAGAGGATACAGAAGTCTTTGACAATGAGCTCAGTAGTGTTCCACATCAGGAAAACCTGATCAACTTGGTAAACTATCTTCCAGAAGGCCAACAAGCACATGAAAAAATGTTGACAGCGTAGATCCGAGCATTGGCACTTGTTAACCCAAATGATTATGAGACAGAGGAAGAGAAAAGATGTGCACATGAATAGATTGTTCACTGGTGCAGAGTGTTGGTCAGACCATGGGCCTATCCACAGCATCATCTCATTGTAATTCATCCCTTAACTACACATGCACAGAGCAAACCCCACAAAAAGGATCCATGTTTCTGCAAGAAACAAAGAAATAATAATAACGCCTTGTGCCATGTCTTAGAAGGTACCACAGATGACTAAAGAGACATTGAGGATTTCTGGAAGAAACTGGCAGTGGTGACCTATAATATGGCTTCAGACATCCTTGGATTTGTCAAGCGTAAACATCAGTGTCAGGAAGCAGATTGTGGACCCCTTTCTAGTAAGCAGGCAAGGTGACAAATAAAAAAGGTTTATTAAAAAAGTCTGGATTATAAGACAGTTCTTCAGCCCGGTTTCCAAAAATGATGCTGTTGATTGTTCAGGTGAGCTGTGAGCATAAAAGGAACACAACACAAAATCAAAACAGTTCCATGAGTTACACAGCAGTTTTTCAAGGGGCAGCCAGGTACATAAATCAGAGTCCATAAGCAAAAGTCAAAAAGTCAGTTATCCAAACATCAAACAGCAGGAGTGTCCAAAAATGCTAAGCAGAATCAAGGGGGAAAAAACATGTAGAGGTCAAGGAGCAGTGAAGGGTATCAGTAGGAATACTCATAAGAGAATACTAGAAGGGGGAATAATTCATGATGACCTGACGAAGTACACTGGAATGTAGCGTAAAACAAAAAAAAAGCATACACCCACTTAATACTGCAAACAGATACGACTCATGTGACTGCTGCCAGAAACACCAGCTCACAGGATCAACGAGGAGGAACACCAATCTGAGATTACATAGGAATTATAACCAAAACACACACAGAGAACCATGTGCAAGCAGCTGGGACAGAAAGGTGCAAAAACAGAAGACAGCAGCAAGGCGCAATCACTCCAGGAAAAGGCCTGCTCATAATTTGTATCCCAGGAGGAAAGGAATTGAGGGAAACCGTCTGGTTGCTCCAAACTAACAACAATAGACAATAGAGTCTCACTGCAAAGGTAAATGAGAGACTAATGAGACACAGGGGAACTGGAACTCAGGGACGATCTACCAACACGAAATGTAGTGCGCACAGTCCCGTGACAATCAGGACTGGTTTGACAAGAATGAGGGGATATCACAAAACTGATAAAGGACGTGCATACTGCTCAAAAACATGACATACAAAACCAGGTTATACATACCCTCAAGACAATTGTCATGAAGAATCAGTGGTGGGAAAACAGGGCAACAGAGATACAAAAAGCTGCAGACAAAAATGACAGAAAAATATTCATGAAAGGACTAAAGGCTACAGTATGTATGGCCCCTCTGGCAAGAGTCACAAGAACCGTCCTCAGAATATGGAACAGGGCTTCTTGCAAACAAGAATGAAATTGAAATTGACACTCATTGAGCGAAGCGGCTGAATAAAACTCTAATTCATCAATCATTCCCTCCCTCCCTTTATATGGGAAATAAGACTGATGTATGTGAAAATGCCATCAAGAAGTGTGTTTGATTAGTTTAACCCGTGTGATCTATGGAAAATCAGTTGAATTGACAATTTCATAAAATGCCAAGCATGCTGTTGTGTACCATTGTGCTTTGATCTAACTTGATATGCATGCACACTGAAAACATTAGACCTATGGCCCTCAATAGGTAGCCAGCGGGCCACCCACAGCCCGTGGGCCACCCATTTGTGGCCCTCAAACTGTGTTCTTTCACTGTTTGTTTTTGTTTTGTCAGCACATGTAAACGTAGACAATCATGTACATGCCGACGAGTGTGTTACCCTGAGCGGCTGATGCGTCAGTGAGTGTGGCGGTTCACTTACTGATACTTGGCCAGCCTGTTGGATGAAAATGGCGTGTTCCAAGTTCGTCAATAAAGAAAAAGTGGACAGTGAAAATCGGCAATTCAAAAATGAATGAACTGGACAATTTGCCTTCATTCTCCCTCCAACCAGCACAAAACCAATGTGCTTAATGTGCCAGGAGACCCTAGCTGTGGTGAAGATTTGTAATTTGAAACGCTATTATGAGACCAAGCATAAGAATTTTGAAAAGACATTTCCAAAAAATTCAGAGGTAAGAACTACAAAAATAAATGCACTGAAACAGTTGTATCAAGCTGCAAGCAGAATTCTTGTAACACCTTTGACACAGCAACTGAATGCTCACTGAAAGTGGCGTGGATCTTGGACTAACACAAGAAGCCATTTTCTGATGCAGAAATAATAAAATAGTGGTGCAGCTTAGCTAAAAAAATTCCATAAACATTGTTCATTTTGTGATAAAAGCATGGAATTCGGCACACATATTCTAAATTAAATAGTGTTTATTGTCAGATATGGAGCCATCCTGGAGCTGACCTCTAATGAACTACAGGGGTCAATAAATAATTATACAGGGGTCAAAATTTAAAAATGCTCCAATCATATTGAAAACCACATTATACCACATTATTTGTCTGATCATAACAATTCCAAAAAGGTATAGTTTGGACTGAATTCCATGGGGTTTTGGGGTAAAAATTGCAAAAATGGTGACAAAGGTCAGTTTCAGTTTGTACAGGGGTCAAAAGTTAAAGTTGGTCCAAGTTTCCAAAAAATATGCAAATTACTAGTTAAGTTAATAGCATTTTAAAAAGGAATAGTTTGCAACATCTGTCATGTTTAGTTATCATGTTACGGGTTACATATCATACACCATAGAATCCAAAGGACGTTGACTTTGTTTGACCTTTATTTGGAGACTAAGCATTCAACACAGTCAAAACTATTCCATTTATGAATTATTTTATTTCAACCAATAATTTGCATCACGTTTTACCAAAATTGGAGCAATTTTAACTTTTGACCCCTGTACAAACTGAATCTTTGTCACCATTTTTGCCATTTTTACCCCATAACTACAGAACATTCAGTCATAGATAGTCCATACTATACCTTTTTGGAATCGGTACGATCAGACAAATAATGTGGTATAGTCAGTGGTGGACACAGAAAACCAAAAAATTTACTTCAATAACAGATAATCAGATATCGTTTTAGCTTTATCAAAGATAAAGCTAAAACGATAAACCACCCAAAAATGTATCGGAAGTTACAGATAACCGATAAATTCCAGTATTGTCTCCGGTACACTTGCAACTACTAACAAGCTGATTTTGAGTTTTAACACCACAGTCGCTTCTGGAAGCATCACAGTCGACGACCGACACAAACAATGAGTCAGTACTTATGTCTTTGCGTGCCCTGCCCCCTGCTGGAAGCTCCTGTTTACTACATGGCTTCCAGCCCAGCTGAGAGGTTTGATATTCTAAAACTTCAGACATGACGTTAATTTAAATAATTTGTCCGAAATTAGTTTGGTTAAAATTTGAACCATAAGTTAAAAATGTATGCCTCTGGATGACTTGAGTGATATCGCCCGCGTATCAGTATAGGGTAAAAAAAAAAAAGAGTTTTTTTTTTTCTGACCAGTTATCCTTTGCCTGCAGAGGATAGAGCGGTTTCTTCTAGAAGCAGCTCTCCTCTGTTTGCAGAGGGTAGAACTACACATCTGCTACAAAACATTTAAATGGTAGGTGCTCAACTGATTTTAAATTTTATAAATGTTTGTAGCTGTGCAGCTTTGTTTACCATGTTAAAGGTCTAAAAACTATCAGACAAAAATTTATTGGAAGATAATTAGTCTGATAATGGTTTTCAAAGTTATCTGAAAAGACAACCCAATAATGAAAACATTTTCTTCGATAATCATCGGTTGTCGGATTATCGGAACTGTGCCCACCACTGGGTATAGTTTTCAACATGATTGGAGCATTTTTAAATTTTGACCCCTGTGTAATTCTTTATTGACCCCTGTAGCTCATTAGAGGTCAGCTCCAGGATGGCTCCATATCTGAAAATAAACATTAGTTAATTTAGAATATGTGTGCCAAATTCCATGTTTTTATCACAAAATGAACAATGGTTATGCTATGCTGCGTCAAGAAAAGAATGTATGACTGAAGTGATGGACACTATGTTTGAAGGCAAACAAAAAGAGGAACTGACAGCTAAAATTAAGCAAATCCCCCGCTCAGATTCCACTGCAGCCAGACATACTGAAATATTGGCTGGTGATCTAATGAAACAGCTTTGTGATGGAATAAAAAATGCAGAGTGCATTTCCTTAGCTGTGGATGAGTCCACTGACACCACTGATAATGCTCAGTTGATGCTGTTTGTGAGATATTTTTATGAGCCAAAGAGGGAGTTTGTTGAAGATGTGTTGGGCATGACATCCCTCTGTAGACAAACAACATTTATAATGCAATACTGGAAATGCTAAATGAAAAAGGAATAGATGTGAAGAAGATTGTCAACTGCTACTGATGGAGCTCCAGCTATGATGGGGAGAGAGAGGGAGAGGACGGGTTCAAGGCCTGAAAGTTTACCACCCTCACCTGATATCGTACCACTGCATAATTCACCGGTCTGTCCTTTGTGTAAGTCATGGAGATGTGTCCTCTGAAATCATGGCAACAATCATGAGACTCATAAACATCTTGAGAACATCATCTGCACTGCAGCATCACTTGCTACACATATTCCTGACTGAGGTCAATGCAGCACTGAGGTCAATGCAGCATTTGATGATTTGGTACTGCACAACAACATCAGGTAGCTGAGCGAAGGCAAGGTCCTGGAGCATTTTTGGTCCATTAGGAATGAACTACAAGTGTTTTTGTCAGGGCAAATGAGTGCAAAAGCAAAACAGCTCATGGAATTCCTGCGAAATCCAGAAAAGATGGAAGCTGTGGCATTTTTGACTGATATAATATCTCATCATCACCTTCTGGACAAAGATGGCGATTCACATTCTGACAATGTCTGGCTCGACGTACCGCTGTGAATCTGCGTTCTCAACAGTGAACGTGGTGAAAAACAAGTACCGTAGTGGACTCACAAATAAACATTTGCATCAGTGTCTCCGCCTGACCATCACACCATTTGTGCCATACAACCCCTGGCAAAAATTATGGACTCACTGGCTTCGGAGGATGTTCATTCAGTTGTTTAATTTTGTAGAAAAAAAGCAGATCACAGACATGACACAAAACTAAAGTCATTTCAAATGGCAACCTTCTGACTTTAAGAAACACTATAAGAAATCAGGAAAAAAAATTGTGGCAGTCAGTAACGGTTACTTTTTTAGACCAAGCAGAGGGAAAAAAATATGGACTCACTCAATTCTGAGGAATAAATTATGGAATCACCCTATAAATTTTCATCCCCAAAACTAACACCTGCATCAAATCCGATCTGCTCGTTAGTCTGCATCTAAAAAGGCGTGATCACACCTTGGACAGCTGTTGCACCAAGTGGACTGACATGAATCATGGCTCCAACATGAGAGATGTCAATTGAAACAAAGTAGAGGATTATCAAACTCTTAAAAGAGGGTAAATCATCACGCAATGTTGCAAAAGATGTTGGTTGTTCACAGTCAGCTGTGTCTAAACTCTGGACCAAATACAAACAACAGGGGAAGGTTGTTAAAGGCAAACATACTGGTAGACCAAGGAAGACATCAAAGCGTCAAGACAGAAAACTTAAAGCAATATGTCTCAAAAATCGAAAATGCACAACAAAATAAGTGAGGAACAAATGGGAGGAAACTGGAGTCAACGTCTGTGATCGAACTGTAAGAAACCGCCTAAAGGAAATGGGATTTACATACAGAAAAGCTAAACAAAAGCCATCATTAACACCTAAACAGAAAAAAACAAGTTTACAATGGGCTAAGGAAAAGCAATCGTGGACTGTGGATGACTGGATGAAAGTCATATTCAGTGATGAATCTCGAATCTGCACTGGGCAAGGTGATGATGCTGGAACTTTTGTTTGGTGCCGTTCCAATGAGATTTATAAAGATGACTGCCTGAAGAGAACATGTATATTTCCACAGTCATTGATGATATGCATGTCAGGTAAAGGCACTGGGGAGATGGCTGTCATTACATCATCAATAAATGCACAAGTTTATGTTGGTATTTTGGACACTTTTCTTATCCCATCAGTTGAAAGGATGTTTGGGGATGATGAAATCATTTCTCAAGATGATAATGCATCTTGCCATAGAGCAAAAACTGTGAAAACATTCCTTGCAAAAAGACACATAGGGTCAATGTCATGGCCTGCAAATAGTCCGGATCTTAATCCAATTGAAAATCTTTGGTGGAATTTGAAGAAAATGGACCATGACAAGGCTCCAACCTGCAAAGCTGATCTGGCAACAGCAATCAGAGAAAGCTGGAGCCAGATTGATGAAGAGTACTGTTTGTCACTCATTAAGTCCATGCCTCAGAGACTGCAAGCTGTTATAAAAGCCAGAAATGGTGCAACAAAATACTAGTGATGTGTTGGATGTTGTGAAAGTGTAGTGACACGGACCCACAACAGGGGGCGTGAATGAAGAGACAATGAATGAGCCGAAAATAGAACACTTTACTGTTGTGAATGTGCACAACGAAATACAGACAGTTACAGAATTTGTATGTAGTCAATCTACAGAGGTGACGTGTGGGCAGGCTCGAGGATAGAAGACGTCTGTCCAGAGAAGAACCGGATCCCACACGATTTCCACTGCCACCGAACCCGGAGGATACTGGAGCCGCCAAGTCCCGAGTCCCCAGGTGGCCACCGTCTCCGGCTGTCGGATCTGGTACTGCTGGCAGAAAGCAGAAACAGTTAGGTGTGGGTGTGTGTACACCCAGTAACACAGTCAGCAAGCAGGTGGGAATTGCACCTCCACCTCCGCAATACTGAACACAGTCAGTCCACTAAACCCGACCAGTTACTTATCTTACAAGTGGTGAAGGGTGAGCTCCGTCACCCTGCCGTCAACGACTGGTTCAGCCTCCTGCTGACACAAGCACTTAGGTCCTTCTGAAATGAACAAACAAACTGTTACGTGCAATACGGCACAGTATCTGGCTGAGAAATATTACCTCCAGTGGTAGGCGATATCTCGGCAGTGGGGTGGAGATGTCTTTTATGGAGTGGTTGATGAAGTGGAGATTGGTGACAGCTGTCATGAGTCGATGAGTGACAGCTGTCACTCCCGGCTGTTCCCGTGAGACGGCAGCGCCCTCTCGTGCCTGAAGCCCGCACTTCAGGCAGGGCGCCCTCTGGTGGTGGGCCAGCAGTACCTCCTCTTCAGCGGCCCACACAACATTGGAGAGTTCTTTTGTTTTTCATAATTCCATAATTTTTTCCTCAGAATTGAGTGATTCCATATTTTTTTCCCTCTGCTTGGTCTAAAAAAGTAGCCGTTACTGACTGCCACAATTTTTTTTCCTGATTTCTTGTAGTGTTTCTTAAAGCCAGAAAGTTGCCATTTGAAATGACTTTAGTTTTGTGTCATGTCTGTGATCTGCTTTTTTCTACAAAATTAAACAACTGAATGAACATCCTCCGAGGCCGGTGATTCCATAATTTTTGCCAGGGGTTGTAGTTGAAAGCCTTGGCAACAGACACAACATGCCATTTCTGTCATTAAGCAGTGTTTGACACAATGTCAAATAGTTTTTCATTGCACTTTGATTACTGAGATCTTGATATATTTATAGGGATTCCATGGAGGGTTTGATTTTTTTTTTTTCATTGAACTGAAAGTGTAGGTGACACCAAAAAAAATGTGCACAAATAATCACTAAAAATGATGAAATGTTGATATTTTTTAAAAATCCTGAACAATAAAAGTTGATAAGTGCACAGGAGAAAGATAAACTACAGCTGTCTGAAACCTGCGCTCTATTTCAGCCCTCAGCCGCGGCCATATTTTTGCTACGTCATCAGCGGAACGGCACCTGCTGATTGAAGCCCAAATCAGTTGTAAACACGGTGGAGGTTGAGCTGTTTTCGAATGATTTTTTTCTAGTGTGGAGCTTTTTTTAAGTCCAATCTAAACATGTGTCTGAAGAAGCTGTGGAGGACACAGCCTTATGTTTTTAGCCTTATTTAGACCACAATGAGGGAGATGAAACCTTGGAGGAAAACCTTCAGGCTGACAATAGTGATGATACTGGCAGAGTTCAGAACACACAATGGTGATTATAAAATAAATAAATTAATTAATTAATATTTATTATTTTTTATTTATTTATTTATTTATTTATTTTGCCAGCTCTTTGGTTGCAATCAACTGTTGAAAAAAATAGTTTTACTATCTGTGACATCAGAAAAAAAGTGATGAGGAAGTGTGGATTTTTTATTTATTTTTTTCTGACAAACAGGTACATACATTTCAAATCTGAAAAATGTCACGAAGGACTGAAAATATCAGCTTTTTTAAAAATAAATATTGTTTCCTTGTTGAATGCAGTTAGTGTACTGCATGTTAGTAGCGTAACACGTTATTATTAAATATTAAAACCACTTACACATGGAGCAAATAATATAGTCTTACCTGTCCATTTCATTGAGATTATCTTCAGTGTGATGATAACATCTGAAAATAATTTAATTTGTTGTCCTGGCTGAAGAAAAGTCCATGACAGGTCAAGTCTCTGCTGTACTGATCCGGGAGCGGCATGGTCAACTACAGGTGTAATCCGTTAATTGTGTCTGCGGCTGATGGATCGAGTCTCTGCTGCGAATGGATCCTCTTGTTCCACCGTGAGCCACTTTCTGCTACAAGCTGAAACACTCACAGTCCCTCATCTGCTCATAACGTCTCAGTCTGAACACAATGAAATTATCCCATGATTCACAAAACAATAAAATAATGTGTAAATACTCAGTTTTGCCTCCGTGTCAAGTGGAGAAGCCGCAGACACCGTGGGTGCGCGCTCATCAATACAAGTGTTCCACCTGCCAATCAAAAGGATTCTGCCGGCGCAAATTAACCATAAAAACCTTCTTCACTGACCCAAACCACTCGGGGCTGGAAACGGGGCTGTCAGTAGCCTATAAGAATCCCTAAATTAATGGGACTATTAACATAATGATTCCGGTGCTGATATCACTTCCTTCTTCTTCTCCAATGTTGGGACTTGCCAGGACATTCCTGTTTTTTAGTGGCACGCAGTTCAAATCCAAATATTTCTGTCTTCAGTAACTGTACACCAGGAAAGGATAAATTTCAAATTGTTTAATTTTAGTCTTAACTACTCAAAAAACATGACGTCATGTCACCTACACTTTAAAGGTACATATTGTTTTATTTTAGCATGTTTGTTCATTTTTGAATTCCTGAGATGCTTGATTCACCTTAGAGCAGCAATACATTTTTTTCTGTGATCTTACCCCCCTTCTAATATATTTGTTTTGCATTCTTTGCACTGGTCTTGTTTTCTTTTATTCAAGTACTTGTGTCAAAATGGAAATTGCATTTTATTTTACTATGTGTTGTTGTTGTTGTTGTTTTGAATGAAAAGGACATTTTGTTTTGAATATAGCAGTGTTATCACGTGTGGCTTCACCAACTATAATAAATGGCCCTTTGACTATGAAAAATTTCTTTGTGGCCCTTTAAGATTTGTATTTGAGTAACTCTTCACTAGACTGTCGTATTGGTTCAGGAAAAGTTCAAGATTCCATCCCAGCCATACAGCACCTGATCTAATGGTTGTAACTAAGTTGAAATACTCTACCTTTCTGTGAGAAGAGGAAACCAACTTGATATTTTCAAATTTATCTCTGCAAGAGGGCTGAGCGAGAATTAAAATTTTGCTGTAATTACAACAGAGCTACACCTCATGTCATGTTTTCTGGCTCAACAGAAATACTTTGCAATTTGAGGCACTGGGTTGAATCAATTCATATTCATGAATGACATATGTTTATGCAGGTCTGTGTGCATATGTGGTCACTGGCCACTTTATTAGGTACACCTGTTCAGTTGCTTGTTAACACATATGGCTAAGCCAATTACATGGAAGCAACTCACTGCATTTAGGCATCTAGATGTGGTGAAGATGACTTGCTGAAGCTCAAACTGAGCATCAGAATGGGGAAGAAATGGGATTTAAGTGACTTTGAATGTGGCATGGTTGTTGGTGCCAGACGGGAAAAAAGGAGCACCTACACACTTTTAGACAGTTGTTCACAATGACATTCGTGTCTCTTTATAAAATGTTACCCTTAATGGACACTGACTTGGAAAAATCTGGTAGAGCACTTGATTTGTATGCATGTAGTTAAAAAAAAAAATCCCTTTTTTCTGCAATTTGTTCTTCTTCCAAAAAGAAAAAATAACTTCTGCCCCAAATAAAACTGGGAGCCATTAGTCATACTTCAATTATGATTCTGTTGTTCTGATTTTGACAAGATGAGGCCAGTGGACTGTTATGAAAAGGCCCGACAGTCGTGCTTTCATGTCCAACCTTTACCCTGCACTAACAAGCTGATAACTCATTCATTCATCCTCACTGATCCACGGTTATCAAGAGACACACTCTCATATGCACACACATGCAGGCTCTCAAGCACTGAGCCGTGTCCCATTTGTACCCACCCACTCTGTGCAACATAAATCAAAGATTAAATAAGACTGTTCCTTCACTGTCATTGTTCATTGACAACGAATCAAAGCAACTGCAAACCAGTGTTACTGCTTTGTTTTATCCGGCGGCAGGCACATGAAACAACCATGAGGTGCTGAGCCTGACAGTAACCAGTGAAACTGAGAGGACACACGCACACACATGCACGCTTCCATACCCTGCGTACCGAGCAGACAGCAGATGAAATCCGAGCTGTAAACAGTTTCCCTGCAGGAGTATTGGCTTTGGAGAATGGAGACTGATTGCGTTTGCAACTTCTCCTTTTCTTGTCATCAATTCAGAGATAAACATGTCTCAATGTGGCGCTTTATCAGCATTTACTGCTGATTACAGAAATTGCTCATTACAACAGAATTACGTTGCCTTTTAAATAAAAGAATAATCAGGCCATTAGCATGGCTGCTCTTGTATATAGATGAATACATCATCGTTCATTTTAAAGCCCTGGCTGGTGCAAATGATTCAACTCTGACTCAACCATTTCTGACACAACCCGGGAACTCCTTCACACGTCTAAAGGAGGACCGACTCAGGCTTTGACAGATGGATATCTCCTCACAGCACACAGCTAGATGGGCCTGTTGGAAAGAAAGGCTGATCCCACTTGGCACGTTTGAGAATGTGACATCATGTTTGGAGACAAAAGTTATGGCTTTAAAGTGGATAAAGGGAATCTCTCTGCCCCTGGTGCCCAAAGAAAACTGTTCTCCGTGCAAATGTCTGTTATGCTTTAAATATAGCTACAGGTCTGTGTGAGAGGGACCTGTTTTTTTTTTAAGAGAGAACAATAATTTGGCAGAGCAGAAAGAGGGAGTATTCCTCCTCCTATAGTCCATCTTTTATAGATCGCTCGCTCTCAGTCATTGCCATGGACAGCTCTGATCTCTCTTCCTTCCTGTCTCATCCTGGCAACGTCTGCAACAGTTCATTAAGCATGCCTCTGTGTTTGAACATGATTAATATTTCCTAAAGTACGGGTTTGGCATCAAAGCCCATCACAGCGCTGCACTGCACATAAAAAACACACACATACACAATGCACGGGTTCCTAAAGCCATACCACAGGTATGAGTGTGACGGATCCAAACCCACAAGTGCTGCTGCTCTGGAACAGACTTAACGCAGTCTTCAGTGAGCTGACAGCAGCATGTTAAGCATCGAGCAAGAATGTAAAAAGACACCCGCTTGTGTAAGACTCAGCAGAGATTAACCTGATGACTGTCAGCTCTGCATAAGATCTGAGTGTGAAAGAGAGTGAGTGTATAAATAAATCTGATGTCTGAGAGGATAATCTGATGTGTGTGTGTGTGTGTGTGTGTGTGTGTGTGTGTGTGTGTGTGTGTGTGTGTGTGTGTGTGTGTGTGTGTGTGTGTGTGTGTGTGTGTGTGTGTGTGTGTGTGTGTGTGATACGGCTGGATTTTGATGTAAAATAATCTAAAAGTGGAAAAAGTGCACGCGCTGTAATCCTGTTGCATGTTTTGCTGCAGGGTGAGTTCAGCAATACAGCATAGTAACAACAAATCCTGAGTTTGTAATACGCCGAAGGATTGAACACTGATTTAGTTACATTGGGATGCAACAGAAGATAGGAGGAATAGCGGTGTATCCAGCTATTCCCCAAACTCCAGAGTCCCTCTGTATCTTTTAGACGCACACGGAGAAGAAGTGACGATTCAACATGCGTTCACACACCTGCCAAGCATGGATAAAGGAGGGATTAAAGTGTGTCAGAAAAGGAAACTGGAGAGAGAAGCATGAATCATTGTTTCCCTGAGAGAGCTGGAATGTGCACAGTTCACACAACCACACCAAAATCTGTTTATCCGTAATGTTTGTGTGCTGCTGTGCGGGTGAAGACCCACCTGTTTAGTCAAAATGATTTTCTGGCAGTTATTCAGGGCCAGGTCTTGGTGGTGGGTTGGGTAAGGTAGCCCAGGTGTGTCATTCCACATCCTTCAGCTCCTCCTTGGGCCGCGACCTCCAAATGTGCCGTGAAGGTCTCTCAAAGGGTGATGGTTTTCATTGTAAACACACTGGATGGGGATACTTTACCTGCCGCCTGTAAGGGGACTGTGCCCCACGTCATCCACATTTATCAGACAGAATGCAGAAGACGACACTGCTGAGTTAGGAAGCAGTTTTATCTTTATTGTTAATGTTGGCGTCAGTACCAAGTTAAAGGGAGCTAAAAATTGCATTGATCAAGTCCTTTGACGTGATCAACAAATGTTCTGTCTGCTGCAGCCAAGTGGGCACGTGGGCATCCTCTTGGCTTTTCCCACCCTCTGGGGACCTCAACATTGAAGCACTTGCATGCTGACGCATGAGCTGAAAAATGTGCCACATGGTGAAAATGTCCTCATGATGCAAGTGTTTTTCCTCATCTTAGTCTTCCACAGCACTGAAAATTTGTTTGATCATTGTGACCAAATGTGAATGGGAATCCCAGCCGGGGTCTGTGTGACTGTTAGATAGGTTTGGTTTGATTGGTTCCATATTTTAGTATGCAGCCCAGTTCTAAGTAAAATCCAAACTGGCTTCCTGAGTCACCTTAAGTAGCTCTTTTCAATTTGAAGTGCCAATATTCTGAATATGTTCTATCAAAAGCAACTGGTCTTCAACACTGCGTGCTGGATTGTGCCCACAGAAATGCGCCACATGGCCAAATAATGCAGCTGACATGCTCTCTCAATGTCAGTGATACCCCTCATCTTGGTTTTACTAATACCCCTGTCACACTAGAGGCCGAAGTTGCCCGAATGAAAGTTGAGCCCACATTTTGGAAGTATCCAGGTCCATTTGTGAACATTGGATAGCATTCTGAGAGCAGTCAAAACAGTCAGGCAGATTCATGTGACCGCCCCGAATGTTTTGCACATGTGCCAAACAGTCGAGGTGGAAAAATACTGAATGGTGGTCGGAGTACAGTCTGACCACAATCTGACTGCAATCTAAATATTTGTACGGCATGAAAACGGCATTCAAAGCAAACTGATCACATTCAAGTGGCGGTTCGAAATGATCCGCCACTTTGGATACTGGCCAAATGTCCCGACTGTGGCTGAATGCATCACGAGCGCACCTTGAGTGCTGCTGGATTATAATTCCTCCATCTGCAGTTGGACCTCACTCGTAGGGCGATGTAAGTGCATTTGTCATATTCTCACTGCATTCTGACAGCTGTCTGGGTGATCCTAATGTGTTCCACCTACATTTGTACCGCGATTGGGGGCTAAATGCGCACAGTGTGTGCACAAATCATTCTGGGTGGGTCGCAGCACAGTCTGAGTAGATGTCCCAGATGTGGCACGAATAATGCTTTTTTTTTTTTTTTTAATTCTGCCTGGGTTGGCTTGATTCTTGCTAATGCTGCATTTATACATAGGCAAGATGCATTATGAATGTCGTATTTGCGTCATTCTTGGCACATTCCTGACATTCTTAAGGTAACTTAACACATCTGAATAGGTTTATAGTGCGTGTTGGTGCATGACATTCATGATTTTCATGGAGTATGTTTTTCGCTGTCACAAAATCTCCCATGAATGTCACGCACCACCCTCATTTCATCTCATGTCGTGGAGGTCACAACTGAGCGGGTTGCTCCGTCTTGATTAGTGGTGATCCTTAATAGAGTGTGACAGCGTTCTTCTCTGATGTGCTCACAATTAAACCCTGTTGCACCACATTCAGTTTCATTGCTGCAGTATGCTGAAGGAGGACAGTGACACCACGTTGGCTAAAAGTTTTGTTCCAGTGTTCCTCACCGTGCTCCTGCAGGAGTTCCACCTGATGTTTGAGAAAACAAGCGAGACGAGAGCCACGTGGAGCCACACATCTGGCTGTCTCAGTCTCCTCCTTCTTTCTGCACCACTCCATGACACAGAGCCCAACTAAGCATGTAATCACAAAGTTCTTCTGCTGTGGATTTTGAGGAGCAAACTGGAGCAATCTGAATTGTTCAGCAACTGATGGTTGGATGACTATGGGGTATGTGTGGAGATAATTCACCTCATTCACAATGTGACAGAACGTAATAATGCGCTGTTACGTGCGATTGCGCGCAACAATGCGGAACATTATTCTTGACCATGTGTAATGGTTCCTGATAATTCTCCAGCAACACGTGCCATTAATTGTAATGCGTGGTAACAGGTTACAGCACTTCCTGAGGACACCTGATGCCTCTGCCTCAAATCATCACATTCGTGATCAGTGGCCAAGAATGTATATATATTCATGGCATTCGTAACTTGCAGTCGTTATGTGTAAAAGCAGCTTTAGTGTGACGGGGCACTAAGTAACTTGGTTTTACACAAACTCATTCCAGGGATTCCCAATGATCCTCCGACGAGTTACCTAGTACCAAAGACATCTAGTCATCGCCTTAGATCACTGATTGGGGTCCAAGTCACACAACCATACAGTATGAGAGGAAGAATGGGAAGATTTAGACTTTTGTTCTCCTGTAAAGATATCAGCGTCGCCAAACACCTCTGTCCAGCAACCTCATGACTCCACAAGCTGTTCCCAGGGATTCCTCGATCTCAAAATCAGAGGATCCAGTGACACAACTGTCACTGCTGACATAAGTGATAAAAGCAACGTACAAGAAATGTAGGATCACCAACAGTTCTGGGGTGAAGACGTTCAGCGTGGACGCATGTAGCGTGCACAGCATAAGGCCACAATAATAGGAACAGCCCTTTAGCGTCAGCCCAACTATCCTGTGAAGGAAATTCATTTTCTTTTTGTGTCTTTGATCTGTTTTGGATACTTCCAAAAAAATTATGACCCTAGGTGAGAGCTGTAACATAAATCAACTGGCAGATTGAGAATTTGTCCTTCTAACTCGGCTTCCTCTTCTTCACAACAATGCAGTATGTTTTCTGAACTGAAATCGGCAACTTTGATCACTCTCAGTTATTTTGTGATGCCTGGCTGAGTGTTGCACTGAGGTATTATTTTGCAGAATTACATTCAAAGGCTGATTTATCACTAGATCTTGATTTTCTTAAACCAAGCCATGATAAGTGAAGAGAGGTGATTATTTCAGAAATTCCTCACTAGATTGCAGAAAGCCCAAACAATAACCAAGCAAGCAGGAGAATGTCAGTCCAACAGACTCACTTTAAGCATCATCATCATCATTAAATCACTTGCCACTCATCTCAACTCCATCTGCTATCCACTAGTCACTCATGAGGACACGTTTTCTCTTCAGCTGCAAGCTGAGAATGGTCGTGTTCTTCCAGGCTGAATGGATGTAAATTGATCATGAGTGGAAAGAACAACATCTGCAAACATTGCTGACAAATATGTGAAGTTTACAGCTGCCTGCGCTGTGCTTCAGTGATCATACTTCCTCACTCCTGTGCCTTCTTTGGATGCTCCCTTTTACACTCTCTTTCTGACCATCCTTTTATCCCACTATGCTTTCTTTTGATGCAGAGGTTGAAGGAGCTCAAGCACAGGGAGTTTGTTCGCAACGTGGCCTCTAAGTCATGGAAGGACCAACGCAAACAGGAGAAGGCTGTCAGACGCCTGCACCAGTTAGCACAGCAGCAGCAGGAAACTCCGCGGTGAGTGGGAGTAGCGTGTGTGTGTGTGTGTGTGTGTGTGTGTGTGTGTGTGTGTGTGTGTGTGTGTGTGTGTGTGTGTGTGTGTGTGTGTGTGTGTGTGTGTGTGTGTGTGTGTGTGTGTGTGTGCGTGAAATGACACCAGGAGCAGTTTAAAACCAGAGTGGTTCGATTGAGTCACATCCAGTATTTCATGGTTATGAAGGATGCCTACATAGATCCCTTATTTGACCAAGACAGGCCACAAGCGAGGTCTGATAATAAGAGTGGATGATCTAGAGATGGTGATGGTGTTTTAGTGAATAAATGACAAGAAGAAAATATTTATAAGACAATTAGATAAAACCCATTTCACGATGAATCTGCCTCTGGCTTCATGGAAACAAGTAATACAAAACAATATAGCATGTAATCATCAACTTGATTGCAGCTATTCCCTGTGCAATTAAATGTGTTTTTCTATAATCAGCTCAAAGCATGTGGATAGCATTAATATGAGGATCAAGATTATGCATTCTTCTTTCTTATTTTCTAAATTTGCATGTATGCTATCATTGGTTTACATATTAGGGAATAACAATGCATGTGTTGGATTCCATATTGTCAAGGTTGGGAGCATTACTGTAAAAAATACATTCTATTACAATTACTTATTACCTGTGACAAGTAGTGTTGTCAATTTAGCAAAGTTGTCAGTAGATTTAGCGATTTTTGACCACACTAGTAACTAAATATTCTATCACGCGATGAGCAACATATCTGACACTTTTTATTCTAAAAAATGTAATCAGTTTTATAACAATGGGATTGTTTGGAATATTTTTGCTGGGGAGACAGAAAAGATTGATTACTGGGAGATGCAGGGGAGGAGCCAATGGGAGGACAAGACATAGACCTGTGGGCAAGGGTAGTGCTCTTCCATCCAGTTTCCATGAATTGGCTAACGGTGTGCGGAAAGGAAGTGCTTGCCAGCCTGTAATGGCCTTATCCTCATATGTGGCCTAAAACCGCCAGCTAAGTGGAACGTGGATTCCAATAACTTTGCAAAGTCTTGGAAGCATGGAAAGAGGAGTTTAACCTCAATGTGGAACTTGCAATTCCAGGTAAAAGTGAGACTTCAAACGTCTGAATGCCTGTTCCTCCGCTGCATGTCCTGGTGTCCCCCTGTTTTTGGTCCCCACAGCAACAACATTCCAAACAATCCCATTGTTGCAAGTTATATAGCTACAGTGAGGCAAATAAGTATTTGATCCAAGTTTTCACAGCTACAAAGAATGGAGAGGTCTGTAATTTTTTATCATAGGTACACTTCAACTGTGAGACAGAATTAAAAAAAAAAAAATCCAGAAATTCACATTATGACTTTTAAATAATTAATTTGCATGTTATTGCATGAAATAAGTATTTGATCACCTATCAACCAGCAAGAATTCTCTCTCTAATTACTCTCAGACCTGTTAGTTCTTCTTTTCAGTTCAGTTTTGTTTTCAGTTCCCACCTGTCTTCCCCACCACCGAAAAACAAATCAAAACAAGGGAAAAAAAATATTCCAAGCCTCAAGAGGACAAGACAGTGTTGAAGCAAATCTTAGCAACATTTTAGAGAGCCAATATATCGATTAAGACATTTTTGGCAAAACTGGTTACAAACTTTAGTCAGTCAACTAAATTATTCATTCATTTTCTATATCTTCTTACTCCAATCAAGGGTCACAGGGGGTACTGGAGCTTATCCCAGTGGTCATGAGTTGGGGTACAACCTGGACAGGACACCAATCTGTCGCAGTGCTATGCATACATGGACAAACACATTCACACCCACATTCACACCTATGGTCAATTTAGAGACAACAATTCACCTAACCTGCATGTCTTTGGAAGTGGGAGGAACCTGGAAAGAACCCATGCAAACATGGGCAGAACATGCAAACTCCACACAGAAAGGCTCAGGCGGGAAGCAATCCCATGACCTTCTTGCTATGAGGTAACAATGCTAACCGCTAAGTCACCTTGCTGCCTAAACTAAAGTACGAGGTCTCTTAGATAATAAACCGACCCTTTTATTTTTTTTTTAACTATATGGATTTGAATGACATGCGATTACACCAATCATGCTTGAACCCTCGTGCGCATGCGTGAGTTTTTTCACACGTCGGTGACGTAATTTCCCTGTGGGCAGGCCTTGAGTGAGATGTGGTCCCGCCCTCTCGGCTGAATTCCTTTGTTTCACACGCTGCTCGAGACGGCGCGCGTTGCTTTATCAAAAATTTTTCTGGACCTGTGAGGAATATCCGAGTGGACACTATTCGAGAAATTAAGCTGGTTTTCTGTGAAAAGTTTAACGGCTGATGAGAGATTATGGGGTGTTTCTGTCGGTGTAAGGACTTCCCACGGAGCGGGACGTCCTGCAGCGCTTCCAGGCGCTGTCGTCGGCCTGTTTCGAGCTGAAAACATCCTAATTTAAGGCTTAATTCACCCAGGACATCGTGAGAGAACAGAGAAGATTCAGAAGAGGCCGGCATGAGGAATTTATGCGGACATTCCACTGTTTAAGGACATTTTTTTAATGAAAGACGTACGCGCAAATTCGCCGAGTCGTTTCCGTGACGACTCGGCAAATCTGTGTGCGCCGCGACAGGAAAAACACCTCCGTGTTGAAAACCATTTGTAGAATTCAGGCGGCTTTTAATGGCTTTCAACAAGTGAGTAACTGAGTAATTGTTTAACAGCTTGGGCATGTTCCAACTTGCCCGTTAAGATTTCCAACGGAGGTGTTTTTCCTGCCGCGACCCCCCGCGGTCGGGTCCAGCCCGACATGCGACTCTGCCCGCACGTTCTTTCATTACAAAATGACCGTTAACAATGGAATGTCCGAATAAACTCCTCATGCCGACTTCTTCTGAAAGTTCTCTGTTCTCTGACGACTTACTGTGTCAACAGAGCCTGAAATGTGGAAGTTTTCAACTTGAAACGGCGAGACGCTGCCGCCTCGAAGCGCAGATCGCCGTCAGGCGCCGTGGACCGTCCTTAAAGCGACACTACCAGACCAAAATCTCTCATCAGCCGTTAAAATTTTTACCGAAAACCAGCTGAATTTATTGAATGGTGTCCACTCAGTTGTGCCTTACAGTTTTGAAAAAATTTTATCAAACAAAGCAACAGTCTCTGAGCCATTCCTAAACAATGAAAAAAATCGACGAGCGGGTGGACGACTCCTCACTCAAAGACTGCCCACAGGCGAATGACGTAACCGACAGGCGTGAAAAAACTCTCGCATGCCCACGAGGGTTCAAGCATGTCTGATGTAATCACACGTGATTCAAATCCATATGGTTTTTGAAAAAAATAATAAGGTCGGATACTTTTCTAATAGACCTCGTATGCACAACAATATTAAAATAACCAAAACGTATCATTTAAAAATACTGTATAAACAAGCGCAGTTAGCTTTAAAATGGCAACAAGTTGCTTATGGAGTAACAGTATCTAGCTACAGCTTACTGATGCTAGCTTTAACTTTGGGATTCTGTAAACTACAGCCAGCTAGCTGCTAGTTTCACCTGCATTTTTTTCTCAAGCATAGATGTTGATATTTGAAGTCCTTTGATGATGTTGGGTTGTTTACTGCTGAAAGGCATAATTTACATTCCACACTGATGTTCCGTTTATCTTCTTTAAGCATAAATTGTTAAATTTTTCGTCATGGAAATGATCCCCCCCCACGCGCACACACACACACACACACACACACACACACCCACACACACACACACACACACCCTCCCGGAGGCCAGTCCTAAATTTGATATATGGATGGTTTTTGTTTTGGCTGACTGACTCTCCCTTTAGTTATTAGGTAAAAGATACTCTTCAGCCAGCAAATCTTTTTTGCTTTTCATTGCTCAAGAAGCCAAAAAACAAAAGAGATTTTTACAACAGCAATGGAGCATGAGAAAGGCAGGGCTCCTTTCTCCTTAAACTGCAACTGTTTAGGTAAAATACCGGAGTAAGTACTGACTTTCTAGTTTTGAACAATTGTTTGTAAAGAGGTAGATCAGCGGGATAAAGTTACCAAGATGTAGACCCCAAATGTGATTCCAGCTCACACTATCTATGTTCTTGGACAAGACACTTCATCTGCATCGTCCCAGTCCACCCAGCTAAAAAGAGTACCGGCCTTGGTTAAGCAAGTAGCCTGTGTTGGACAGGTATCCTATCCATACTTTCATCCAGTTCAGGCACCAGAATCTACAGATAAGCACCAGTACCAACAGGCCTGAGGGCTTAAGCAGAACTTACTACTTCTTGTAAAAATAATTCCGCAAATAACTGCATCTTGGCAACTATAACAAAGTTGCCAAGCAGTAGTTATTTCATTATGTAATTCACTACTTTTATGACTTAAACTGAGTCCATCTAGAGTAAAGTCATGCAATCTCATATAAATGTGATTTCTCATCTCCTTTTGCAGAATTCCAGGAAGGCATTTTGGGCTGAGAAGTGCAGTTCAGAGTGTGAGTCAGCAGCGGGAGAAGGCCATCCGCCAGAAGGACCACAGCCCTGAGAACACTCCTGAATCATTCAGTCGCACCCAGAGGCCTCATCCTTCACACCACAAAACAGCTCCTCTTAGCCAGCAGCCAATGCTTCAATGCCGATCTCCCATTCCTGTACCGTCGGCACCTTCTCCAGGAGACTCTCCACTGATCACACACCCGACATGCAACACAGAGACTCCTGCAGCAAACCACCAGTCATGTTTGGGCTTGTATCCACAACTGCCTCTTGACGGACAGGGAAGAGCTGGAGGCCGACTTGGGGTTTCCTTCTGTTTCTCACGCAGGGGGCCCAGGCTGGAGCCTTCTGCCTCCTTCTTCTCAGAGCTGGAGGAGGAGGAGAAAGAGAAGAGAGAACAAATGAAAGAAAGGATAAGGGGAATAATGGAAGATATAGACAGGGAAATTAGTGAGGCAGAGGAGCGAAAAGACTCTCAGAGAGCAGCACAAAAATCCAGCTCTGATAATGTTGGACCGAGGGACATTGGCATCGTCTCTAGGGATGGTGTAAGAGAAGAAAAGGAGATGAAGAAAAGAGAAGTCATTAAAGAACACCATCCCATTTCCACAGTAGCTCCTGATAATCAGAATCACAATTCGCTTTTCTCTCCATCACAGACTCAGGTAACACCAGGGACATGTGTTGAGACTGAACACAAAGCCAGCGAGGCAGCGAGAAATCAAGAAGAAGAGGAGACTCAATACATGTGTGTGCTGGGGAAAGATGGTTCGGCCTCTCTGAGGTGGCCTCTCAGGTTACTGAAGTTCACCAAGTCCGAACCGCAGATTTCTTACAGCTGCAACCCACTGTGTCTGAACCGACCAGGAACACAACTCACACAGGAACTCCAACAACCAAAACAAAATGAGTTATGCACCCTGTTAGATGACTCAAACCCACGCACACCAGGAATTCTTACAGCCAACACTCAGTCTTCTTTACCGAAACAGATTAGACACGAGCTAAGTGCACACAGTCAGAATAAAGCTGAGGCAGAACCGCATATTGATGTGGAGACAGAAGCACACCTGTTCCGAAAGAACAAAAACCTTTCATCAACAGAAATAGAAGCGGAGAATGGAAAATATACCACTAGTATTGAGAAATGGGCGAGGGCAGCGTCCCATCCATTTATCGGTGCTCACAGTGACAGCTCTGACATAAACTCCCAGAATCCTTTGGGAGACAGATTAGGGGGTGTAAGAGGGATCAGGGATAGAGCCATCACAGCCCTGAGCTGTAAATTAGAGTCTGTCACCCAGCCTGGCACACAGAGGATGTGCATCGGCCCGTCCAGGTGTGAGCGTGGGAGGCAAACAATATGCGAGTGTGCCAGCACTCAGCAGTCGTACGTGGGCATCACAGAAGTGTCATGCAAAAAGAGGAAAGCCAGCACCAAGACACACAAGGCAGGGAAGAGGAAGAGGAGCGAGAAGGAGAACGCTTCAAACAAGCGGCAAGTACCGAAGTGCAAAGTGAGGAGTGTGGTCGCTACAGTCTGTGCCTCCTCTGGCAGAGAGCAGCGAGGAGATGCTGGAGGGAGGTGGGGGAAGAGAAGGAGAGAAAGGGGGACGAGGAGGAGGGTGCGGAGAGCAGGGAGCAACTGTCTCCTGGGGAGATGTGAGGCTGAGCCAGTGTCTGTCTCTGTCAGAAAGAGGCCGCACAGGAGCCACAGCACGGAATCCCAGTCGCGGACAGACAAGGACCAAGAAGAGCGCCACGGTGGATCTTCCCGACCCGGCAGGCACACCGAGGGGGAGGATGCCAGAGAAGGAGATCCTATGATTTTTCCCTGGCGGTCTCACTTCTCCTTACGCTCCTCGCCGGGATGTAAGGAGAAGCTGTTTTGGGAAAGAGGTCACCATAGCAACCGCAAGAGTTTCATTGACTGCTGTTACCCTGACAACAGCTGTAGTAACAACCCGATGAGAAAGCGAAAACTCCTCCACGGGGACAAGATATTCATTCATGGCAAGAGGAAGAGCTGGAGGCGTTGTCAAATCTGGGGGGAGACGGAGAGGGGCTGGAAAACAGGAGGTCGCACAAGTTGCAGGGACAGAGGTCTGATTTCAGACACGGAACAGTGGGAGTGGATGATAGGGGACTTTTCTCGGGTTAATGAGGAGGGCAGGTCAAGAAGTGGATGGAGATTGAGAAACAGAGTGGCGTGGGATCAACCCGTCCGGTTCAGCCCTGGATCTAACAGCTGGGGCAGGAGAAGCAGACATCTTAGCACGGAGGATGTGGACTGGGACAGGTGCAGCTTGGATAGATGGACATGGGGCAGCAGCGACAGTTGGGAAGACAGGGGGGCACACAGATCTGCATCAGGATCCCAGACAAGAATTGACAACAGAGACAGCCCGGGGTGTGTGTTGAGGTCCATAGACAGCAGACGCTCAAGCTCTAGACACTTTTCAAGCCCCGAGTGGTCAACGGGCAGGCAGACAAGCAGTCCATACAGTGGGGGCACCACACGGACCAGCAGATGCCAAAGCTCACGCTCTTGCAGCCCTTGCAGCAGCACCAGCATATCTGAGCTGAGTTGGGAGTGGAGCAGGAGCAGCACCTGCTCAGGACTCATGGTGGATGAGACAACGGGGAGCTCCTGTCAACCTTCTCAGCACTGTACTGTAATCTCCCCCGTGGCCACTCAGGCGGTAAAGCATAGCCCCACGTCCACTTTGTCCTGCCTTACCAATATGTGTGTCTCAAAGTCCTCATCCCCAAGTTCTCTGATTCCTCTCACAGCACTAGGCCTTCACTCGCACTGTCCTGACAGAGTAGATCCCACACAGCTAAAGGAGCCCAGCTCTTCTTCTAGCATTCATGAAGGAACTTCTGTCCCTGACACCAAAAACACCTCAGACACATCCACTCTAGAACTGTCCACAATTAAGAAGCCAGCCAGGACTTTACTTCTGCCTCTCATAGGGAAAAGACCTGCAATCCAGAGAAAAGTTAGGAAAAGTAGAGGATTGCTGGAGAAAAGTCAGGAAAAGGAAGGGGAGGGGGAGGAAGTGACCAGAGCAGATGCTCTCAGGCAAAAATGTGATCAGGACATGGTTGTGTCACATCCAAGCAGTGTGTCAAATCTCAGAACTGATGATAAGCAGGCCTGCAGACAAATAGCTCCACCCATCAGCTTCAGCGCAGAGGAGATAGACAAATATCGCCTACTGCAAGAGCAGGCAAGAGAGCACATGCAGAAAGTCCTCGAACAGACGCAAGAACATTCAGATCTGCACAAGGAAGCTAACTGTGAATTATACACACAGACGTCACAGACAGAGAACTGTGGAACCTCAGAGGAACAGTTCCCACCTGCTCCTGCAGCCTCTCGCAACCCTCAGCTCGCCCTTCGAACAAGTCTCCCACTCCCACACGTCACCCCACAAGACGGCTTTAACCCACCCATCGCCCTGAGAGTCCCCAACCTCCCCCCTCTCGCACCGTCGCCCCCATTCTCCACCCTCCCTCATGTCATTTTGCCAAACGCAGCCCTCTCCATATCCTCCTCCTCCTCATCCTCTTCCTCATCATCCCCCTCTCCAGCCGTGCACCCACATCCGGCCCAGCTCCGTCATCACTTACCCCCACTCCACCCTTCAGTCCTTCACTACCTTCACCTCATGCCCTTCTCCATCTCTTCCCTTTTCCCCTCCATCCTTCTATCCCACCATCCCGTCCCTTTCCTACATCCATCTCCTGCTTTTCACCACAGCCCCCTCTCTCCTCTCTCCTCCCTCTCCCCCATCGCTCTGCAACCTTTAATCCTGCAGCCTTTCATGGATGCAGCGTGGCCAGTGAGGTTTCAACAGAAAGCTTTATGATCTTCACAAGTTTTTGTCTTTCATTGTAACATCAGACAGTGAGAATTAGGTTTAGTTTTCGACAAAACCTTAACTGATTAAAAAGGAGGGAACATGTCAGTACTTTTGCTAACATCACAGACTATATCTGTTCACCCTCACATGCCCGCGCAGCCAGAAAAAAAGAAAGAACTCAAGTAAAAATGTATTTTTCTAGTTAGTTACCACTGTATTGCAGCAGACGGTGAGATAATGGACTTTGATCTTTTGCTTTTTCCCATCATTTCTAATTCAGGTCCCTACTAAAGGCAATGTGCACCTGCTTATTGAAAGGCAAGCTGGGCTTGTGTCAGCTCCTATCTTTCCTTCTGAACATGACACAAAGTGGCTGCCTTTTGAAGTATCCTTCACAACAGGGACAAATGGGCAGAAAGGAAGTGATAATATTCTCCACTTATCTCCATTTCATCCCGGGTATATGAGCAGGAATGTCAATTTCCACAAATATAAATGATAGTCCATTGACTGGGGGCCATAGCACAGCTGCTATACATTGGTGTCTAACGTAGTTGTGTCTGTGTAAGACACATGCACACACATTTCCATATTTGACAATTGTAAAGATCTGTTTTGTCTCACTAGTGTAAATATTGAGTGAATGATCATATTAGAATCAAGGCAAAACAATAAAATACAAAGAATTTAACCTTTTCTGTGTAGAATGTTTATTTTCTACCCAATGGTGTCACTGACACACACACACTCACACATGCACATGACAACAGCATGATAAAATTAGATGTGACAACAGTCTGCCTGGGTGGTTGCCATCCAGGGTCGGTGCCGTGGTGTAGTGTGGCGGATGTAGTGGTGTGTGACACCAACCCATGCTGCCAGGCGCAAATTGACAGCATTCTGTTTTGAAAAAATAAAAAAATGTAATTTTCTTTATCTTTCTGGTTAATAACATAATATAATAATTTTCACAGAATCAATATTATCTGGTTCACAAATTCTCAAAGGGAATCACAGGCTTAAAATATCCTGAGGTACATTCAGAAGCTCTTAGTCTACTGTTAATGACGTGATCCCAAAATCAATCAGATGTGCCATTGTGAAGGACATTCCATTTGCTTTAATTGAGCTCTGAGGATGAGGCGGCTTCCACTTTACTGATAATGTTATTCTGTGGCACCACTGCAGCACCATTTGTAAGGGAAAACAAATAACAGACCTATGGCAGGTGGGTATCTGAATCATTGTTCAGATTTTATTTTTCTGATTTGTCGAAATGTGCTGTGTCAATGAAACTATTAAGTGGAGTTTTCATTATCTTTTACCTGGTCTTTTTTCATGATTTCCAATTTAACCTTAATTTTGGCTCACAGTTATAGAGAGTGACAGATGTGGATTGGCTCAGCCACCAAGAAGGTTCCGTTTGCATTGCAATTTGTGTGTTTGTTAGCTTGATAGTTACCATGATGTCACAGACGGACTTAAATGAAATTTGATGGAAAGGTGATGTGATCAGAATGAAGAATCATTTTCCTGGTAGATTTTGACTTGATCCTAATCACTGAACTAATCAGCAGTCCTGATGACCGAACATAAAACAAAGAACAAAGTCTCAAACAGGCTCTGTGGTCCATCAAGCTGGTGCTCAGATTCCCAGAAACTGTGTCATGAAGCACATGGTTCCATCACAGAGTACACCACCAGCCAAAGTCTGTACCCAGCTGGCTGGACTGGGACAGTGAAGACGAACCATTTGTACAAGAATACAGACATGTCGCCTGAGCTATACAACTGGAATTTACAACCCTAAATCAGAAAAAGTTGGGACAGTATGGAAAATGCGGCGGCGTAGGTGGGGGGGGGGGGCTCTTGTATTAATTCTTACATTTACATTGACTTTGATTTCATTGTGCAACGTATGAATTTTATTTCATTTGTTAATTCCTGCATTTCAGGCATGCAACACATTCCAAAAACAGGTGTTACAGGCCGACTAACAAGAAGTAGAGACAGACAGACCCAAGCAGAAAAACCCAGCAAGAGAATAAACAGACCAAAAAAAAACAATGAACTAAGAAAAATAACAAACAAATCAGAGAAAAGAAATAAAAACAGGTAACTAAACAAACTCAAACCCTGACATAATTGTGATATGGTACAAAGCCAATATCCACAAAAGCCTTGAGTCTTTGATGAGCAACGGCGGGCAGATCATCTCCCGTTTGTCACCAAATGTGTGAAAAAAATTCTTGAAATGTTTAAAAACAATGTTCCTCAAGGACATATTGGAAGGGATTAGCATATTTCTCCCTCTGTAGTGCATTCTATCATTAAATGGGCATGGGTACAAGCCTAAGCTGAACATCATGATCCTGCAGGCAAAACTGCATCAAGAACTGTCATTCAGTCAGGACTACTTTCCTCAATAAGAAAGCATTGTTTTGTAACAAGGTGAAGTCCAGATTGAAAAGATGTTCCTACTAGCTTGGCTAGTGGGGAATCCCCCTTTGGCTTACCTGGTAGAGCCTTGGTGTTAAGTAGGAGGGATCTGGTGTTCGAACCCCACTGTGGCCACAAGAATATGTCATTTGGTCACAAAGTGGTGGTGTTGCCACATCCTGTTGCCAGGATGTGGCAGTTGACCAAGTTATGACAGAACATGCTTAAATGCATCTGTGACCTTGGGATGAGGTCAAACTAAACATGGTGGAGAAATGTGTAAGAACGTGAAGTCCAGATTGAAAAGATGTTCCTACGAGCTTGGCTGGTGGAGAATTCCCCTTTGGCTGACCTGGCAGAGGCTTGGTCTCATGTACGAGCGATCTAGTGTTTGAACTCAGCTATGGCCACAATAATATGTCATCTGACTTCAGTTTCTTTGCACTAACTTATATTTGGCTGTGTGGCTCTGTTGTGGGACCTCCCTACTTTTCCACATATCAGGAAAAAAGCACACCTCCCTGCCCCTCCATGTGCCTACATGGAAAAGCTGTAGCAAGGAGAGCAGCAACAAAGACCCCAAACATGGGCAGGTATCAATGACAACAAAATTATATTAAGCAAGCCAGATGCAGGACCAATAAAAACAGGAGGCCATGGGGTAGAGGTGGGTTGCAATTCAGTTTGCAGAGGAAGCAGCTATGCCAAGCCACTGAGGAAGATTAAATAGGGTGCTTTATAAGGGATATGCCAAGTTGTGAGTTGTCAGCTTGATTTTGTGGCCTGCCTAAACTAATGCTATGCTCAATTTCATCAATATCTGATATCATCACATGACAGGGGATTACTTTGGGAAGCCTTTGTTAAGTACAACAGTATGGAGTTGCAGTCACAATTGCCACTTATAACTTTACTGTCCAAAAAAGAATCCTTACGTTAATCTTGTCCAGAAGCAGCATTAACTTCTCTGGGTTTTGAGGCATCTGGGTTGGACCATCACACAGTGGAAACTTGTATCGTGGTCAAACAAATCATTGTTCAGTATCTTTTATGGAACAAACAGAAGCTATGTGCTCCACATAAAAGATGGAAAGCACCATCCAGATTTATTATTAGCAACAAGTCCAGAAGTTAGAGTCTGTCATGGTATGACATTGTATTTGGACACTTGGCAGAGGTTATTTACACTTCTGTGATGGTAGTATTAATGAAAAAAGTACATTGATATTGTAGAACAACATACACTGCCTTCAGACGTCTTTTCTAGGGACATCCATCTATTTTTCAACAAGACAGTGCAAAACCACATTCTGCACACATTACAAAGGCATTACTACAGAAGAAGCAGTTACGGTCCTGGACTGGCCTACCTGCATTCCTGACCGGTGCCCAAAAGAGAATGTGTGAATTTGAGAATTTTGAAACACAAAATGCAACAGCAACAATCCTATGACAACATAACAACTGCAATGCTTCATCACATGGTATCGTCACTGCCAAAATGTCTCTCAAGTATTGTGAGAGGAAATGGCAATATTACAAAGTAGTAAATGCTTTACTGTCCTAACTTTTTTTTTGCAATGTATTGCAGATGCAGGAATGGATGTATTAACAAATTAAATGAAGCTGACCACGTACAACATGAAATATCTTGCGTTCATACTGTCTGCAATGAAGTCAAAGTAAATAGAAGAATCATTGTGAGTTTTTTTTTTGTTTGTTTGTTTGTTTGGTTGGTTTTTGTTTTTTGTTTTTTTGCATTTTCCTTGCCATGCCAACTTTTTTTGAATTGGGGTTGTAAATCTAGTCTACTGTACTGATTATTCAACTCCTACCCCACAGAGCCATTTCACTTATTCATTCAATAACTTGAAAATGAAATGCACACACTTATTCCAGCTAAGAATACAGAACAGTCAGAACCACCATGCACAATTCAGGACTCAGCAGTTTTGATTCAGGAAAGATGCCATGCAAAGCTGGAGTAAACATCAGCCTTTATCTGCTGGCAGTGAAAGCAGTTTCTGAATACTGACAGTCACCTTCCGCCTAAGTCTGAGGAGGACTAAAAAATGTACAGTCAGTGAGGAAAAACTTCATAGAGAGGGTGACAAACTCACCAACATGCTGTCATGTTTCCATACCAAATAAGAAGTCAAATTCCCAGAAAGAGTAAAAAATAAAATAAAATAAATCAAAATGGTTCATCACTTGTCTGCTAGAGTATACATACTCCACGGAGCAGAGGCTGTGTAAATCCACTATATGACCAGGAAATCAGAGAAGACTGGTATCTAAGTGTTCAGGTGACCCTGAACCATCCCTTAGTTATGCTGCTATAGACTTAGACTGCTGGGGGGTTCCCATGATGCACTGAGTGTTTCTTTCTCCTTTTGCTCTGTATGCACCACTCTGCATTTAATCATTAGTGATTGATCTCTGCTCCCCTCCACAGCATGTCTTTTTCCTGGTTCTCTCCCTCAGCCCCAACCAGTCCCAGCAGAAGACTGCCCCTCCCTGAGCCTGCTTCTGCTGGAGGTTTCTTCCTGTTAAAAGGGAGTTTTTCCTTCCCACTGTCGCCAAGTGCTTGCTCACAGGGGGTCGTTTTGACCGTTGGGGTTTTTACGTAATTATTGTATGGCCTTGCCTTACAATATAAAGCGCCTTGGGGCAACTGTTTGTTGTGATTTGGCGCTATATAAATAAAATTGATTGATTGATTGATTGGTAGAATCCACCAATGCCTGGGTTCAAGTTAGCACCAGATCACCAATGAACCATGAAACAGGCAATGTTTAGCTAAAAACTTACCAGGATCTTTCACCTGTAAATGCTCAAATGCCACCTGTTATGTTTCGGACGTGGTCGGAGCACTGACCCAGCGTTTGAAAGGACCCAGCATAAAATAAGCAGAGCACGGTTCAAAAGATAACAGAATTTAATAAACATAACAGTGTGTGCAGTGCTAAACAACTAAAAAGTCCGCGGTCTGGTGAGGTGGAAACACGGCGCGCTCTCAACAGCGCAAACGGTCCGGAGCCACAGCAGTTCGGACCCAGGGACCCCGCCGACACCCCCCAGGTGGCCGCGACAAACCAAGTCTGTGAAGAAAGAAAACATGAGGTGAGTCCAACTCCACACAGAGAGACACAGCTCAAAGGTGCACACAATCAGCAAACACTTCCTGGCTTAAATCTATACATCAGCTTCTCACCCTGCAGGCACGGAACAACTCAGTTCAAATCTCCACTGCAGCAGAAGCTGATTAGACAATTAGCATAACGTGACAGCTCACTAACACAAGGTGTGAGGGACACCAAATCCACTGTCATTACTTCATAAAAGTCATCAAAAACTGAATTACCTCAGGAAGTGTGCTGAAGAGCGTGAGACCTCACCCAATCCTCCTTCACAGACTGTGGCGTCAAACCTGGAGCGGTCTCTGCGTCCGTGATGGTGAGATTGTTCTCCTGACGTCGATCTCACACGTCTGCTCACAAGGTCGAGTCTCTGGCCATCACACACTGTGCATTCAAGGTTTAAATGCAGCAATCTCTGATCAATCAATCAATCAATTTTTTTATATAGCGCCAAATCACAACAAACAGTTGCCCCAAGGCGCTTTACATTGTAAGGCAAGGCCATACAACAATTATGTAAAACCCCAACGGTCAAAACGACCCCCTGTGAGCAAGCACTTGGCTACAGTGGGAAGGAAAAACTCCCTTTTAACAGGAAGAAATCTCCAGCAGAACCAGGCTCAGGGAGGGGCAGTCTTCTGCTGGGGCTGAGGGAGAGAACCAGGAAAAAGACATGCTGTGGAGGGGAGCAGAGATCGATCACTAATGATTAAATGCAGAGTGGTGCATACAGAGCAAAAAGAGAAAGAAACAGTGCATCATGGGAACCCCCCAGCAGTCTACGTCTATAGCAGCATAACTAAGGGATGGTTCAGGGTCACCTGATCCAGCCCTAACTATAAGCTTTAGCAAAAAGGAAAGTTTTAAGCCTAATCTTAAAAGTAGAGAGGGTGTCTGTCTCCCTGATCTGAATTGGGAGCTGGTTCCACAGGAGAGGAGCCTGAAAGCTGAAGGCTCTGCCTCCCATTCTACTCTTACAAACCCTAGGAACTACAAGTAAGCCTGCAGTCTGAGAGCGAAGCGCTCTATTGGGGTGATATGGTACTACGAGGTCCCTAAGATAAGATGGGACCTGATTATTCAAAACCTTATAAGTAAGAAGAAGAATTTTAAATTCTATTCTAGAATTAACAGGAAGCCAATGAAGAGAGGCCAATATGGGTGAGATATGCTCTCTCCTTCTAGTCCCCGTCAGTACTCTAGCTGCAGCATTTTGAATTAACTGAAGGCTTTTTAGGGAACTTTTAGGACAACCTGATAATAATGAATTACAATAGTCCAGCCTAGAGGAAATAAATGCATGAATTAGTTTTTCAGCATCACTCTGAGACAAGACCTTTCTGATTTTAGAGATATTGCGTAAATGCAAAAAAGCAGTCCTACATATTTGTTTAATATGCGCTTTGAATGACATATCCTGATCAAAAATGACTCCAAGATTTCTCACAGTATTACTAGAGGTCAGGGTAATGCCATCCACAGTAAGGATCTGGTTAGACACCATGTTTCTAAGATTTGTGGGGCCAAGTACAATAACTTCAGTTTTATCTGAGTTTAAAAGCAGGAAATTAGAGGTCATCCATGTCTTTATGTCTGTAAGACAATCCTGCAGTTTAGCTAATTGGTGTGTGTCCTCTGGCTTCATGGACAGATAAAGCTGGGTATCATCTGCGTAACAATGAAAATTTAAGCAATACCGTCTAATAATACTGCCTAAGGGAAGCATGTATAAAGTGAATAAAATTGGTCCTAGCACAGAACCTTGTGGAACTCCATAATTAACTTTAGTCTGTGAAGAAGATTCTCCATTTACATGAACAAATTGTAATCTATTAGACAAATATGATTCAAACCACTGCAGCGCAGTGCCTTTAATACCTATGGCATGCTCTAATCTCTGTAATAAAATTTTACGGTCAACAGTATCAAAAGCAGCACTGAGGTCTAACAGAACAAGCACAGAGATGAGTCCACTGTCCGAGGCCATAAGAAGATCATTTGTAACCTTCACTAATGCTGTTTCTGTACTATGATGAATTCTAAAACCTGACTGAAACTCTTCAAATAGACCATTCCTCTGCAGATGATCAGTTAGCTGTTTTACAACTACCCTTTCAAGAATTTTTGAGAGAAAAGGAAGGTTGGAGATTGGCCTATAATTAGCTAAGATAGCTGGGTCAAGTGATGGCTTTTTAAGTAATGGTTTAATTACTGCCACCTTAAAAGCCTGTGGTACATAGCCAACTAACAAAGATAGATTGATCATATTTAAGATCGAAGCATTAAATAATGGTAGGGCTTCCTTGAGCAGCCTGGTAGGAATGGGGTCTAATAAACATGTTGATGGTTTGGATGAAGTAACTAATGAAAATAACTCAGACAGAACAATCGGAGAGAAAGAGTCTAACCAAATACCGGCATCACTGAAAGCAGCCAAAGATAACGATACGTCTTTGGGATGGTTATGAGTAATTTTTTCTCTAATAGTTAAAATTTTGTTAGCAAAGAAAGTCATGAAGTCATTACTAGTTAAAGTTAATGGAATACTCAGCTCAATAGAGCTCTGACTCTTTGTCAGCCTGGCTACAGTGCTGAAAAGAAACCTGGGGTTGTTCTTATTTTCTTCAATTAGTGATGAGTAGAAAGATGTCCTAGCTTTACGGAGGGCTTTTTTATAGAGCAACAGACTCTTTTTCCAGGCTAAGTGAAGATCTTCTAAATTAGTGAGACGCCATTTCCTCTCCAACTTATGGGTTATCTGCTTTAAGCTACGAGTTTGTGAGTTATACCACGGAGTCAGGCACTTCTGATTTAAAGCTCTCTTTTTTAGAGGAGCTACAGCATCCAAAGTTGTCTTCATTGAGGATGTAAAACTATTGACGAGATACTCTATCTCACTTACAGAGTTTAGGTAGCTACTCTGCACTGTGTTGGTATATGGCATTAGAGAACATAAAGAAGGAATCATATCCTTAAACCTAGTTACAGCGCTTTCTGAAAGACTTCTAGTGTAATGAAACTTATTCCCCACTGCTGGGTAGTCCATCAGAGTAAATGTAAATGTTATTAAGAAATGATCAGACAGAAGGGAGTTTTCAGGGAATACTGTTAAGTCTTCTATTTCCATACCATAAGTCAGAACAAGATCTAAGATATGATTAAAGTGGTGGGTGGACTCATTTACTTTTTGAGCAAAGCCAATAGAGTCTAATAATAGATTAAATGCAGTGTTGAGGCTGTCATTCTCAGCATCTGTGTGGATGTTAAAATCGCCCACTATAATTATCTTATCTGAGCTAAGCACTAAGTCAGACAAAAGGTCTGAAAATTCACAGAGAAACTCACAGTAACGACCAGGTGGACGATAGATAATAACAAATAAAACTGGTTTTTGGGACTTCCAATTTGGATGGACAAGACTAAGAGACAAGCTTTCAAATGAATTAAAGCTCTGTCTGGGTTTTTGATTAATTAATAAGCTGGAATGGAAGATTGCTGCTAATCCTCCGCCCCGGCCCGTGCTACGAGCATTCTGACAGTTAGTGTGACTCGGGGGTGTTGACTCATTTAAACTAACATATTCATCCTGCTGTAACCAGGTTTCTGTAACGCAGAATAAATCAATATGTTGATCAATTATTATATCATTTACCAACAGGGACTTAGAAGAGAGAGACCTAATGTTTAATAGACCACATTTAACTGTTTTAGTCTGTGGTGCAGTTGAAGGTGCTATATTATTTTTTCTTTTTGAATTTTTATGCTTAAATAGATTTTTGCTGGTTATTGGTGGTCTGGGAGCAGGCACCGTCTCTACGGGGATGGGGTAATGAGGGGATGGCAGGGGGAGAGAAGCTGCAGAGAGGTGTGTAAGACTACAACTCTGCTTCCTGGTCCCAACCCTGGATAGTCACGGTTTGGAGGATTTAAGAAAATTGGCCAGATTTCTAGAAATGAGAGCTGCTCCATCCAAAGTGGGATGGATGCCGTCTCTCCTAACAAGACCAGGTTTTCCCCAGAAGCTTTGCCAATTATCTATGAAGCCCACCTCATTTTTTGGACACCACTCAGACAGCCAGCAATTCAAGGAGAACATGCGGCTAAACATGTCACTCCCGGTCTGATTGGGGAGGGGCCCAGAGAAAACTACAGAGTCCGACATTGTTTTTGCAAAGTTACACACCGATTTAATGTTAATCAAGACAGAATACACCACAGCTGTGAGTCCTGATGACCTGCATGTGAAAACAAGCCTCAGGTGTTCAGGGTGAGGTCCTAATGCTCAGCCACTCAGTCCTGAATGCATACCACCTGGTGGGAGAAACAGAAAACAAAAACCAAGCCAGCCAAACACCCCAGCCCACAACACCACCTCCCCATTTAATACTTCTTTAATAGCTTTTTTCCGGGCAGAATCAGGGGTAGATGGCATAAACAAGCCAGTTTGTTTGACAGAAATGCAGGAGACCCTTTCCTCCCAAGTACTGTATCATCAACAAAATCCTTGAGTACAATTTGGTGTTCATAAACCAGCAGAGAAGAATACCAACAAAAAATAAACACAATAGAGCTGCAAACATAAGCCTCACCACATGCACTGGAACCGGTGGTCAAAAATCTGAATTGAACTTCAGCAATCAGGTTTAAAGTTGAGCTAGCATGATCAAAGGTCAAAACTCACTGTTAGAGCTCAGGATCAAAGGTCAGCAGTAAGAATAAGGATGACTGATCAGGATCAAAGTACAGGACGAAATGGCAACAATTAAGATCAAAAGATCAAGCTCAATGGCCAGCAGACAAGGTCTAAGTTGAGGGTTAAAGGTCAGGATCAGTAGTCCACAATCAATCAATCAATCAATCAACATTTATTTATAAAGCGCTTTACAGCACCGACTGGTGTCCAAAGTGCTTAACATTAAAAACACAAATTTACAAAATAAAACACATATAAAATAAAATTTTAAAACAACACATAAAAAAAGAACATAAAAATAACAGAACATGTCACCTCCCCACTAAGTGTTAAAAGCCAGTTTAAATAAATAAGTCTTTAACTTAGATTTAAAAAGTGCTAGGTCAGGAATAGTACGTAACTCAAGAGGTAGCTCATTCCACAGTCTGGGGCCAGCTACCGCGAAAGCATGATCACCCCAGCGTTTATATCTTGACCTTGGAACATCTAAGTAAAGCTGGCCAGACGCCCTTAACGTCCTACTGTAGGTGCGCAAAGTTAAAATTTCAGACAAGTAGGGAGGTGCAAGGCCATAAATAGCTTTAAAAACAAACATTAAAATTTTAAAATCAATTCTAAAACGAACTGGAAGCCAGTGGAGTAAGTATAGGATGGGCGCAATATGCTCACGTCTAGAAGTGTTTGTCAAAAGACGAGCAGCAGCATTCTGCACCAACTGGAGACGCGCAAGAGATGACTGATTAATGCCCGCATAAAGTGCATTACAGTAATCAAGTCTGGAGCTGATGAAAGCATGAATGGCCGTCTCAAGATCACGTCTACTGAGAAAGTGCTTTATTTTAGCCAAGAGGCGAAGTTGGAAAAAACTAGCTTTGACAACAGAATTTATCTGTTGATCGAACCTCAAGGATGCAATTTCAGCAATCAGCATGTAATTTGAGCAATCAGGATCAAAGATAAATTATCAAGATCAAAGGTTTGATCCTGATCATTTTTATCCTGAATTTTCATTCAGGATGAAAATTCAGTGATCAAAGATAAGTAAGAGTGATCAAAAACAAAGCTGAGCATCTACAGGTCAGAAATATGAAATTAAGGTTAGCATTTATCTCTTCTAGATTAGACTACTGCAATGTTCTATTTTCTGGTTTACCGCAGTCCAGCATTAGGGCTCTCCAATTGGTTCAAAATGCTGCAGCCAGACTTTTGACACGAAGCAGAAAGTTCGACCACATTACACCCATTTTGGCATCCCTTCACTGGCTTCCTGTCCCAGTGAGACCAGAGTTTAAGGTTCAGCTACTAGACTATAAAATTGTTCACAGACTGGCACCTCCCTACCTAGCTGACCTAATTAAACCTTACGTACCGGCTTTGTATTCTCAGGGCGCAGGACTATTTAGTGTCCCTAGGGTGAATAAGAAGTCTGCAGGTCATAGAGCTTTCTCTTATCTTGCCCGTCTTCTGTGGAATGATCTCCCTGCATCAATAAAACAGTCAGATTCAGTGGAGACTTTCAAGTCCAGACTTCAGACGCACTTATTTTCCTTTTTGTATGGCTAGCATACTGGCATAGTATAGTTCTACGATTTTTACTCTTTTAATTAATTTTATTAGGAAGTGGAGCGTGCCGCAGCCTCAACTTTACCTAAATTTTGGGTCTTTTAGTGAAGCTTAGGGCTAGTGGCCGGCGATCACCTTAGTATTTCCTGTTTTTCTTGTAGTTTAATGCTGACAAATTATACTGTATTTCTTGTCTTTCTGATGCCTGATTCTGTTTTTTTTTTTTTCTGTTTAAGGTGTGGCTCCATCCAGAGATGGGTGTGGTAGTTGTGCTGGAGACCCTCCTGTCCTGTGCACCAGCAGCATTTCCTGTATATTCGTTTTGTGAATTGTTCTGTAATTTGTGTTTGTAGCATGGCCCAAGCAGAGGGTCACCCCTTGGAGTCTGGTCTACTTGAGGTTTCTTCCTCAGAGGGAGTTTTTCCTTACCACTGTTGCTCTTGGGGTTAGTAAGGTTAGACCTTACTTGTGTGAAGTGCCTTGAGGCAACTCTGTTGTGATTTGGCGCTATATAAATGAAAATAAATTGAAAATTGAATTGAAAGTAGAAAAGAGATCAAAGGTCATCAGGAATGAAGAATTTAGAGTTGAAAAGAATGACACACTGGAAAAGAATGAGGTAAAAAGAAAATATCAGTAAAGGCAATCAGGGCTGTTAAACTTTGATGAAGACATGCACCTTCCAAGTGGCCTACTACTTTAAAAGTTTCATGAAAATCTGGGCTATAAAATAAATAAAGGCACAACTGGAACATTTGGCTGTCAGTGAAACAACTTGTAGCTGATGTACAGACTTTCAGCAGTAAAATGCAAACCAGAAGTGAGCTATAAAAAAAGTGGGGTGACATTTGGGTGACAAAAATAAAAATAATAGTTCTTCAGTGGGAACTCTACACATCAGATTGAACATAATTTGAACATAGACACGTTAATGTAAACTCCACAAAAAGCCTCAACAGAGGTATGACAGCCATTGATTTAAATGAAGAGCTGATCCAGACGTGCCTTCGTGATTACAAAAAGTCAAGTCAGATAACACCAGTGAGCAAAGGATGCCTTATTTGAATGCATTTTCTCAATTCTACAATTTGATTTATTTGTAACACCAAATCACAACAAAGTCACCCCAAGGCACTTTACAAGGGGACAGTCTAACCTTACCACCACCACCCACCCACCCCTGAGCAAATCTCCCTTGTCTTGCACTCTCCTCACATTATTTTGTTTACTTGTTTTTCTCAACTGGGGCAGCCAATAAAGGCATCAGAGGGCTGATACATGCCCTGCTCACTCTACACACTACAATATAAATGTTTAAGTAATTATACATACTGCATGTCTGTAATGGTATTTTTGACTGTGCATGACGTCATAATATGAATCAAGCAAGAATATTTTTATGATCAATAAGCTTTAGGTGATCCATCTGGGGTTCTTGGGTGATGAGACATACAAATAAATGTTTTGTGGACCATGTTTTCCTTGACCGCGACCAACCTACTCCAAAACCCAGTGCCCTCCAAAAGTATTGGAACACTTGGTATTTCACACATTTGATTTTGTTTATGCCGTTTCAAATACAGAAAATAAAATTATCTTCCTTAAACTCAAACTGAAAGCAAATCTCTACAACTTGATATGAATAAATTCAAAATAAAAAAGCCAAGATGATGGGTTGCATAAGTAATGGACCGCTTTGGTGTAAGACCTGTAAATAATCAGTTTTATCGCCAGTTTTGTTCAGACAAGTCAGGGAATGGACACAAGTTGTCTGAAGAAAACTGGCAATAAAACTGATTACAGGTATTACACAATTACTTACGCAAACCCATCATCTTGGGTTTTATATTAATTTAATTTCATTTATATATAGCTCCAAATCACAACAAAGCTGCCTCAAGGCACTTCATGCACTTAAGGTCTAACCTTACCAACCCCTACAGCAGGGGTGGGCAACTTGTTCCAGTAAGGGCCAAGAGGGTGCAGGTTTTCTTTGCAGCCACTGACTCCATCAGGTGATTTCACTGATTAATATCACTTTGAGCAGATGGAATCAGTTAATCAGTGAAATCACCTGTGTGAAATACCATGTTCCAATACTTGGGGCACTGCATTTCAAAGTAATATCCATTTGAAGAACTCCACCCAACTGTTTTTTGAATTATCTTTTACTCAGACACACACCAGTGAAAACAATACATGCCATTGCCACTCTGCCTTTGTGCAGGGTGAAACACACACAAAATATAAATAATTAAAAGCTTCTGAATGCATCCTTGGCACCTATGAAGAAAAAGGAATGTTTAGCGTTTATCTCTAAATTGTACAACTTTATATTAACCATGGAAACATTTTCTACTCAGTATACTCTTGGAGTAGTAGGAGGTACCCTTAAACAAAAAAAGTACCATAATATGCTATAAAGCTATGCTACCTATCCTTTATATCGCAAAATACATACAGTGTTTTCTGGAAAAAGTTTGTTTCATTTTCATCTCTTGTCACATTTGTCCTTCAGTTCATGGAACAGATGCTTAATGTGCATCATATACAGTAGTTTTAAAGTACATTTAGTGCTTTGCTATCATGCTTTGTTTGAAGTTAACAGAATATTTATGGAATTCTGCAGCATTAATGAAACATTTGACATGTGCATCACTGTTGCATATTTTGTCAGGGGTTACAGTAGTTAGTAACCGTTGCTATGCGTCCATGCCCGGTGATTGGTGGAGACGTGATGTATTAAAGCTGCTCGCCAAACTGTTGATCACTGCAGTGGCTGTCACGCAGGCAACAGGAGAGAATAGGGCAGAATCCAGATGGCCTGTGGACTCGGACTACCCAGAGTGCTTGGAGATATTGGATTGATTCGTCCTATGTGGTATCAGCAAACATGGTCTCCCCCCTGGCAAAGGGGAGGGGGGGCTGTGGATGGAGGAAATGAGCTGACAAATGGAGGCACATAAAAAAAAAAAAAAGAAATGCAATGTACACTCCTAATCCCGGGGTGTTGGCATGAAAGATAAGTCAACCCCTGTAGAGTTAATTAGAGCACAGTTCTCTTCCTCGTGACCCTTGTGCTTGTGTGTGTATGTGTGTGTGGGGGAGATTCCAAGCGAGAAAAGAAACAGAGAAAGAAAGCATGAGAGAGAATCTGTCTCTCCTTCCAGAGGACAGGAGATCAAACAGACTGAAATATAGAGCAGCAATAATTAGCAGCTGTTACAGCATTAAACCTCTCTATCTGTACCTCTCTCTCTCTGCGAACGCATGCATGCACATGCATGGAGCTCTGCTCCGATCCGAGGTTAATTTGGAGATAGGCCGACTTAAATCTGCAACTTCGCGGTGCTTTAATGTAGCGATAATCAGCAGATGATCCGACATTACCCCACTCCATTATTTCTCTCCACTGCATATACGAGGTCTATTAGAAAAGTATCCGACCTTATTATTTTTTTCAAAAACCATATGGATTTGAATCACGTGTGATTGCGTCAGACAAGCTTGAACCTTCCTGCGCATGCGTGAGTTTTTTCACGCCTGTCGGTTGCGTCATTCGCCTGTGAGCAGGCTTTGAGTGAGGAGTGGTCCACCCCTCTCATCGTTTTTTTCATTGTTTAGGAATGGCTCAGAGACTGCCGCTTTGCTTGATCAAAATTTTTTCAGAAACTGTGAGGCACATCCAAGTGGACACCATTCGAGAAATTCAGATGGTGTTTGGTGAAAGTTTTATGGGCTTCAAAGAGATTACGGAGTGTTACTGTTGTTTTAAGGACAGCCCAGAGTGACTGGTGGTGCGCCGCACTCCGAAGCCACCATCAACAGGCTGAGCGACCATTTCATTTCTAAACGGATGGCTGTATGGATCCGTGACCATCGTGTGCCATTTCTCTGGTTATCACAAGAGCTGGACATCAACCATTTTCCGGCAGATTTCACTTTTAACAAGAGATTTTGTCATGGAAAGCCGAGCGGAGGCTTCGCGCGTCACGATGGATTCGCTACTGGAACGAGACAAAACCACCTCCGTTTTGGTCTCACAGGACGGCTTTGAGATGGCGTTCAGACAGCTTTCGGTGGTTTTTCCATCAAGTGATTATCCGAGAAATTGTGGATGTGCCTGGACATGCCAGAACATGTCCTGTGAGGCTTCATCACGGTGTTGCTTTGCGCCATGCGGCACTGCCGCGACGCGCGAAGCCTCTGCTCCTCTTTCCATGACAAAAACTCCTGTAACAGTGGAATGTGCCGTTCATTTCCAAACTGGACACTGTGTTTTATCCAGGATGTCGTCTGACTACCACAGGAATTATGAAAAGACATGGACATCAGCACTTTTTCAGCAGATTGAGACAGACGTGCGGAGGAATTCCGCGCGTCACGGCAGTGCCGCATGGCGCAAAGCAATGCCGTGATGAAGCCTCACAGGACATGTTCTGGCATGTCCAGGCACATCCACAATTTCTCGGATAATCACTCGATGGAAAAACCACCGACAGCTGTCTGAACGCCATCTCAAAGCCGTCCTGTGAGACCAAAACGGAGGTGGTTTTGTCTCATTCCAGTAGCGAATCCATCGTGACGTGCGAAGCATCCGCTCGGCTTTCCATGACAAAATCTCTTGTTAAAAGTGAAATCTGCCAGAAAATGGTTGATGTCCAGTTCTTGTGATAACCAGAGAAATTGCACACGATGGTCACGGATCCATACAGCCATCCGTTTAGAAATGAAATGGTCGCTCAGCCTGTCGATGGCGGCTTCGGAGCGCGGCGCACCACCAGTCGCTCTGGGCCGTCCTTAAAGCGACAGTAACACTCCGTAATCTCTTTGAAGCCCATAAAATTTTCACCAAAAACCATCTGAATTTCTCGAATGGTGTCCACTTTAATGTCCCTCACAGTTTCTGAAAAAAATTTGATCAAGCAAAGCGGCAGTCTCTGAGCCATTCCAAAACAATGAAAAAAACGACGAGAGGGGTGGACCACTCCTCACTCAAAGCCTGCTCACAGGTGAATGACGCAACCGACAGGCGTGAAAAAACTCACGCATGCGCACGAAGGTTCAAGGTTGGCTGACGCAATCACACGTGATTCAAATCCATATGGTTTTTGAAAAAAATAATAAGGTCGGATACTTTTCTAATAGACCTCGTACATGAACACTAAAATGTGCACAAATATGATCGTGCATCAATTATAATTGCACAAAAAGTGTTAAATCTATCTATCTATATAAAAGAAATCTCCCTCTCACCCCCCATGGGGAGGGTGGTATGTGTGTACCTCAAGCTCAGGTTTTCCATGATATCTCCTTCTTCTGTTCCTTATTATCTTATCTGTCTGTATTCGTATCTGTCTGTAGACCTCTGAGACAGGTGTGTCACAAGGCACAAATCTGGGGAAGGGTACAGAAACATTTCTGCTCCTTTGAAGGTCCCAGTGAGCACAGTGACCTCCATCATCTGTAAATGGAAGAAGTTCAGATACACCAGGACTCTTCCTAGTTGTGGCCGCCCATCTAAACTGAGCGATCGGGGAGAAGGAGCATAGTCAGGGAGGTGACCAAGAACCCGATGGTCACTCTGTCAGAGCTCCAGCATTCCTCTGTGGAGAATCCACCAGTGAGGGTAGAATGGCCAGATGGAAGCCACTCCTTAGTAAAAGGCACATGGCAGCCCACCTGGAGTTTGACAAAAGGCACCTGAAGGACTCTCAGACCATGAGAAACAAAATTCTCTGGGCTGATGAGACAAAGATTGAACTCTTTGGTGTGCATGCCAGGTGTCATGTTTGGAGGCACCATCCCTACAGTGAAGCATGGTGGTGGCAACATTATGCTGTGGGAAGGTTTTTCTGCAGCAGGAACTGGGAGACTAGTCAGGATTGCGGGAAAGAATGCAGCAATGTACAGAGACATCTTGGATGAAAAATTAACATAACAAAATGTGGAAAAAGTAAAGTGCTGTGAATCCTTTCTGGATGTGCTGTATACTCAACAAAAATATAAACGCAACACTTTTGGTTTTGCTCCCATTTTGTATGAGATGAACTCAAAGATCTAAAACTTTTTCCACATACACAATATCACCATTTCCCTCAAATATTGTTCACAAACCAGTCTAAATCTCTGATAGTGAGCACTTCTCCTTTGCTGAGATAATCCATTCCACCTCACAGGTGTGCCATATCAAGATGCTGATTAGACACCATGATTAGTGCACAGGTGTGCCTTAGACTGCCCACAATAAAAGGCCACTCTGAAAGGTGCAGTTTTGTTTTATGGGGGGGGATACCAGTCAGTATCTGGTGTGACCACCATTTGCCTCATGCAGTGCAACACATCTCCTTCGCATAGAGTTGATCAGGTTGTCAAAATTGTGGCCTGTGGAATGTTGGTCCACTCCTCTTCAATGGCTGTGCGAAGTTGCTGGATATTGGCAGGAACTGGTACACGCTGTTGTATACGCCGGTCCAGAGCATCCCAAACATGCTCAATGGGTGACATGTCCGGTGAGTATGCTGGCCATGCAAGAACTGGGACATTTTCAGCTTCCAAGAATTGTGTACAGATCCTTGCAACATGGGGCCGTGCATTATCCTGCTGCAACATGAGGTGATGTTCTTGGATGTATGGCACAACAATGGGCCTCAGGATCTCGTCACGGTATCTCTGTGCATTCAAAATGCCATCAATAAAATGCACCTGTGTTCTTCGTCCATAACAGACGCCTCCCCATACCATAACCCCACCGCCACCATGGGCCACTCGATCCACAACACTGACATCAGAAAACCACTCACCCACACGACGCCACACACACTGTCTGCCATCTGCCCTGGACAGTGTGAACCGGGATTCATCCGTGAAAAGAACACCTCTCCAACGTGCCAAACGCCAACGAATGTGAGCATTTGCCCACTCAAGTCGGTTATGACGACGAACTGGAGTCAGGTCGAGACCCCGATGAGGACGACGAGTATGCAGATGAGCTTCCCTGAGACAGTTTCTGACAGTTTGTGCAGAAACTCTTTGGTTATGCAAATCGATTGTTTCAGCAGCTGTTTGAGTGGCTGGTCTCAGACGATTTTGGAGGTGAACATGCTGGATGTGGAGGTCCTGGGCTGGTGTGGTTACACGTGGTCTGCGGTTGTGAGGCTGGTTGGATGTACTGCCACATTCTCTGAAACACCTTTGGAGACGGCTTATGGTAGAGAAATGAACATTAAATACACAAGCAACAGCTCTGGTTGACATTCCTGCTGTCAGCATGCCAATTGCACGCTCCCTCAAATCTTGCCACATCTGTGGCATTGTGCTGTGTGATAAAACTGCACCTTTCAGAGTGGCTTTTTATTGTGGACAGTCTAAGGTAATGAGTATCTTGATATGGCACACCTGTGAGGTGGGATGGATTATCTCAGCAAAGGAGAAGTGCTCACTATCACAGATTTAGACTGGTTTGTGAACAATATTTGAGGGAAATGGTGATATTGTGTATGTGGAAAAGGTTTTAGATCTTTGAGTTCATCTCATACAAAATGGGAGCAAAACCAAAAGTGTTGCGTTTATATTTTTGTTGAGTGTATATATATATATATATATATATATATATATATATATATATATATATATATATATATATATATACAACAAAGGCAATAACAAAACATAAAAGAAACAATGTACGAAGAACCCATGTGGCCAAAAGGGTGAAAGCAGAAGCAACCCTCCATATACACATACATATTATATATATATATATATATATATATATATATATATATATATATATATATATATATATATATATATATATATATATATATATATATATATATATATACCTACACATATGGTCATAATAACTGTACAAGAAAAGAGAGAAAAAAAGGTGCATAAACAATTTAACTTAATCACATACTTCAAAACACAACCAAACAAGTAAGAGTGAACAGTGACAAAATGGTAAACCTACTCCTTCAACCTATAACAGGTAAATATATTCTTTTTGTAAAGCCTTTTAAAACCAACCAGTGTACCAAGTATTTTAATATTATCAGGACAATTATTCCAAATATTAACACCCCTGACAGAAACACAATGACTTTTAACAGTACTTTTAACATAATGACTTTTAACAGTAGTACGGATCTTCAGTTTCGCAAATAATAATGTTCCTCTCAAACTGTAGCTGGAGTCTCTCATTTTAAACAGATTCTGGACATGTAGAGGCAAAAGCTTATTTTTAACTTTATACATAATCTGTATTGTACTATAATCAACCAAGTCCCAGAATTTTAAAATTTGCAGACAAGCAAATAAATTTGTTGGCTCTCGATGTGGTTTATTACTGATAATTCTTATAGCTTTGTTTTTGCAACAAAAAAACTGGTTTAGTATTAGTTCTGTATGTATTTCCCCAAACCTCGACACAATATGTCATATATGGAACAAGTAATGCATGATATAAAGTGGTCAATGCATGTTGGGTGAGGACGTCCTGGGCTTTGTGCAGAATTGCAGTGGCTTTTGACATTTTAGATTTAACATAGTTAATGTGTTTTCCAGCTTAATCTATCATCAATATGAACACCAAGAAATTTTGTATCTGTTACAATTTCAATATCATGTAGTAATAGTAATGATAATAGTTTGCTTAAATTCCTGGACTTATTCCCAAATATGATACACTTAGTTTTACCAAAATGGAGTGATAATTTATTTAAATCAAACCATTTTTTAAATTTATGTAATTCGTTCTCCATCTTGTCCAGGAGCTTTCCCAAATGATCCCCACTACAAAACACAGTCGTATCATCCGCAAATAAAATACAACTTACATACTTAGAAACCAAACATATATCATTAATATACAAAAGGAACAACAGTGGCCCAAGGACTGAACCCTGGGGCACCCCACAAGTAATCTTCAAAAACTCAGAATTTGTCCCACCAAAGTGGACACACTGATACCTACTGTCTAAGTAGCTCGCTATCCAGTCATGTGCCAGTCCCCTGATACCATACTTCTGTAATTTGTCCAATAGCAAGGTATGATTTATAGTATCAAATGCTTTCTGTAAATCCAAAAAACAAAACAAAAACCCTACAGTATATTGCTTATTTTCGCGTTGGTAATTTGTTCAACGAAATCCATCACAGCCAGCGAAGTAGTGCGATTCTTTCTAAAACTGTATTGCTGCTCGCTAAGGATATGATGTTTAGTTAAAAATCATTTAACCTAATTTCAAATACCTTTTCCAGAATTTTGGAAAATTGTGGTAAGAGGGAGATTGGCCTATAATTGCAAAAGACATGCTTGTCACCAGATTTGAACAATGGGATCATTTTAGCTATTTTCATTTTGAAAGGAAATTCCCCAGTCATTAATGACAAATTACAGATATATGTTAAAGGCTTAACAATGCAATCAATAATATTTTTAACCAAAAACATATCAAAACAGTCACTATCAGTTGATTTTTTTTCCCTTTAAGTTTGTGAACTATATCAATAATTTCTTTTTCATCCATTCTTCTAATAAACATTAAATCACGAACTGTTTCTATTGTTTTGCTGTGATTAAAGGAGCACGTTTTGGAAGGAACAATTGAATTTGCCAGGTTTTTACCCACGTTAACACAATAACCATTAAAATGATCTGCTATAGCTTTGTTTTCTTTACCAATTGTGTCAATATTTGTATAAAAATAGGCAGGATATTCTTTGACATCTTTTTTCTTATTTATGATTTCATTTAAGAACCTCCACGTACCCTTTATAGTCGTATTTCTTTCCAATAAAGCACTATAATACTGTCTTTTACACGATCGCATAATGTATGTTTGTTTTTATATGACTTATATCTTATCTCAGCTTCAGTTGTTGACTCTACTAGTAGAGTCTCCAATCGGAGACTCTACTAGTAGAGTCTACTTTGACATATATACAGTGAGGAAAATAAGTATTTGAACACCCTGCGGTTTTGCAAGTTCTCCCACTTAGAAATCATGGAGGGGTCTGAATTTTTCATCTTAGGTGCACGTCCACTGTGAGAGACATAATCTAAAAAAAAAAAAAATCCGGAAATCACAATGTATGATTTTTTTAAATAATTTATTTGTATGTTACTGCTGCAAATAAGTATTTCAACACCGGTGAATATCAATGTTAATATTTGGTACAGTAGCCTTTGTTTGCAATTACAGAGGTCAAACGTTTCCTGTACTTTTTCACCAGGTTTGCACACACTGCAGCAGGGATTTTGGTCCACTCCTCCATACAGATCTTCTCTAGATCTTTCAGGTTTAGAGTTTCAGCTCCCTCCAAAGAGTTTCTATTGAGTTCAGGACTGGAGACTGGCCAGGCCACTCCAGGACCTTGAAATGCTTGCCTGTTGCCCTGGCTGCGTGTTTGGGGTCATTGTCATGCTGGAAGACCCAGCCATGACCCATCTTCAGTGCTCTTACTGAGGGAAGGAGGTTGTTTGCCAAAATCTCGCAATACATGACCCCATCCATCCTCCCTTCAATACGGTGCAGTCATCCTGTCCCCTTTGCAGAAGAGCACCCCCAGAGTATGATGTTTCCACCCCCATGCTTCACGGTTGGGATGGTTTTCTTGGGGTTGTTCTCATCCTCTAAACATGGTAAGTGGAGTTGATTCCAAAAAGCTCTATTCTGGCCTCATTTGACCACATGACCTTCTCCCATGCTTCCTCTGGATCATCCAGATGGTCACTGGTGAACTTGAAACGGGCCTGGACATGTGCTGGCTTGAGCAGGGGGACCTTGCTGCCCTGCAGGATTTTAAACCATGACAGCATCATGTGTTACTAATGTAATCTTTGTGACTGTGGTCCCAGCTCTCTTCAGGTCATTGACCAGGTCCTCCTGTGTAGTTCTGAGCTTTCTCAGAATCATCCTTACCCTACAAAGTGAGATCTTGCATGGAATCCCAGACCGAGGGAGGTCATCTTGTGTTTATTCCACTTTCTAATAAATAATCACAACAGTTGTTGTCTTCTACCAAGCTGCTTGCCTGTTGTCCTGTAGTCCATCCCAGCCTTGTGCAGGTCTACAGTTTTGTCCCTGGTGTCCTTAGACAGCTCTTTGGTCTTGGCTATGGTGGACAGGTTGGAGTGTGCTTGATTGAGTGTGTGAACAGGTGTCTTTTATACAGGTAACAAGTTCAAACAGATGCAATTAATACTGGTAAAGAGTGCAGAATAAGAGGGCTTCTTAAAGAAAAATTAACAAGTCTGTGTGAGCCAGAATTCTTGCTGGTTGGTAGGTGTTCAAATACTTATTTGCAGCAGTAACATACAAATAAATTATTAAAAAATCATATATTGTGATTTCCAGATTTTTTTGGTGGTGGTGGTGGGGGCGGGGGGGGGGGAGATTATGTCTCTCACAGTGGACATGCGCCTAAGATGAAAATTTCGGACCCCTCCATGATTTCTAAGTGGGAGAACTTGCAAAACCGCAGGGTGTTCAAATACTTATTTTCCTCACTGTATATATATATATATATATATATATATATATATTATATATATATATATATATATATATATTATATATATATATTATATATATATATATATAAATCCTACAGGTCACTCAAATTAAACATCGTGATATCAGTGTATTTTCTGTCAGTGACTGCATAAATCATTATCTAAACCTTGAGATTCATCCCCTGGTGTGCTGCTGTTTTGGTGTTGTGTGTGTGTGTGTGTGTGTGTGTGTGTGTGTGTGTGTGTGTGTGTGTGTGTGTGTGTGTGTGTGTGTGTGTGTGTGTGTGTGTGTGTGTGTGTGTGTGTGTGTGTGTGTGTGTGTGGTGATTTATGATCGAAAATAAATAATTTCCTCAGTCAATCACTCCAGTGAATTAATGAAGTATAAAAACTAAAGCTGGTGTTCAGTCAGCTCACTGCTGGGCTGCGATTGCCGCGGTGGCATTACATTTGATTCTTAGATTGCAGGTATAGAGCACGCTGAGCAGAAAGAGCCACCCTCTTCCACTCAAACGATCCGTCGACCCAAATTGCAATGTTGTACAAATATATCTCTTCCCTTCTGGTTTATTTTTTTTTTTGTGGGGGGGGGGGGGGGGGGGGGGAGCAGTGCTCCTTCTTATGCTTCTCTTTGATTCATCCCGGTCAGTGTTCAACTCTACTGGCTGTTCTCTGGAAAAGTACTACTGCACCCCTGCACTTCTCCCCATTCATTGACGACATCTGTGGGTTTGAACACTGTTGTACGGCACAGACCTTGGGAGCATACTGTGCTTTGGAGAATTATCACTACAAAGAGAAAGCACTTCACATATCTTTTCTCTTGCAGTGACATTCATTAAAAGTTTTCGTGAGATGTGGCAGCCTGGCAAACACTACCAGGGTGTTCTGCTCTAAGTTATAGCTTTTTAACACGTCTATGCAGCGCTCAGGAGTAACAGCAGAATAAATAACACCACCATAAAATTGTGCTGAGCTGCCAAATGACATTTAACTACTTAAAGTGAAAACATATGTGGGGAAAACATGAGCTTCAAAGACGAATACATTAAAGTTTAGATGAGTTAAATAGTGCAGTTACTGTCAGCGATCTATTACGCATCAAAAAGCTATGAGCTGAAAGTAGCCATTAGCGTCTATACCAACAACAAACAGGTATGCACAGCAATCCAGGTTTGGATGTGTACCAGGCTGTAAGTCTGTACTAGTCCAGAACCGAGAAACTCAGCAAGTGAATCGGTTCAGTTATAGGTACATTTAGTGTTGTAGTACTGAAGATTAGTATTGTTTTGTATTGACATTTGGATATCTTGGATATCCTAGAGTAGATACATAGCTCAGTGGACTAAAGCCCCTTTCACACCGGGCCTGCTTCAAGTTGCGTCATGCGGCATCATGACGACGCCACGTGGATGCAACCTAGTGCCATAACATCGTATTGTGAGGGTGTGGCTTTCAGGCACGTTGAGTACCATTGCTTTGCCCCTGACTTGTGTTGAAACCACTTCTTTTCTGTGTTGAGCACAGGACACAGAAAAAAATTAAACGTTTAATTTTTGGCGTCCGATTGGCTTCGTCCTTTGCGTCCCTTGCAGTGTTGTGGCATTGAGCTACATTGTCTTAGCACTAGGTTGCATCCACACAGCGTTGTCATGACGCCGCACGATGCAACTCAAAGCGGGCCCGGTGTGAAAGGGGCTTTAGCCTAAAAATTCCTGGCAAGGAATCTTAGCAAAAGAATGAGCCACCAAGTGTCTGAGAGCAATTCAGTGCAAGGAGGGGACAGAAACTCCTATCTTTGTGAGAAGGCAGGGTTTACCCTGTTGCTAGGTATGGCACAGTCCTCTAACAGCTGTGATTGGTGTTCATGGAAAGGGGAGGAGAAATAAAAAAACAAATGTACTCTGCCCTCCTAGCCATGAATGGACAATGAAATCAATGATCATATAACCTGAACTGCATGAAGACGCGTAATCGTGAGGATAACTTAATGTCATGATGATGAAACTCAGCAAAATGAATTGTTACACAGCTAGAAAATGATTGAACGTACCTCATTCACATGCCAAATGTCTATATATTAAAAGCGAGCGTGAGAGTTTATGTAGTATGTCCATTGTGAGTACATAATATAATAAATACGTTAAAAATACATGGATGACACAAGAAAGTGAAAACACTTATTTCCATTGTGCTCCTTTTAAAATCAAATGACAAAATAGAAGTAAGAAAATGACAATACTACTACTACTAATAATAATAATAATAATGATAATAATAATAATGATAATACTAACAGTGTGGGTATTATAACAAGAACCTAAACAAGTTATAAATACATTAAGACAGTAAATTAACATAAAATAATTACGTAGATCAAGCGGATAGCGTGTTAATGAATCACTGTCATCCTACATATGAAGAATATCTCTGCTTCCTCTCTGTCTTTCTCCCATCTTCTCTCCTTAAGACAGTGTTAGGCTTCCTAAAAGTCCTCCTCCCTCCTCTTACCAGTTTGGCACCTTAGGAGCTCTCTTAAGACTGAAGGTGCTTTGCTTACCAAGGGAAATTCTAAGAAATATCTAAGAATTCTAAGATGTTTCTTAGAATAACGTCACTAGGAGCTATTTTTTAGCCTTCGTGCTTCGTGGATACGGGCCCTGGGGTCGACTCCCTGTCACATTATCTGTCTGTGTTGGGCTGATGTCTCATCAAGGAAGAGTCTTAGACTTTCATCCTACACGCCCATAGGACTTACTTGTCTCAGTCTCAGACAAAGAAAACTCAAAGACCTGTGAGGGTTATCACTAAATTAGCTGTAGTTAGGCCGCTGAAGCTGTGACCTCATGGGATTAGGTATCCGACATTGGTTTGAAAAGTATACAAATGTTGAGATAGTCAAACCACTTTCGAAGGTGACGCATTCATTCAAAAGCAAACAGAAATCTGTAAAATAGAAACCACTCATCAGCAGGTCACACTCTCAACAATTGTTCCTTTGCATCAATATTTTACACATAATTCCTATATATTACTTCTATTGTTATTTTGTACTTGCTGAAAGTCTATAAGCTTCAAAATATCTTGTATTACAGCTTGTTCTATTTTCTAAATTCAACTACATTTATACAAGGCTTGTTATTACAAAAACGTACTATATTGTTTATGTAAAAACATAAAAGTCTTTGGGCAGCATGGTGGCCTAGTGGTTAGCACTCTTACCCCACACCAAGAAGGCCATAGGAACAATTCCCACCTGTGACCTTTCTGTGTGGAATTTGCATGTTCTCCTGTTTCGTGGGTTCTCTCCAGGTGCTTTGGCTTCAATTTCAGTTCAATTTCTTTTCATTTATATAGCGCCAAATCACAACAAAGTTGCTTCAAGGCGCTTCACACAAGTAAGGTCTAACCTTATCAACCCCTAGTGCAAGCACACAGGCGACAGTGGTAAGGAAAAACTCCCTCTGATGATTTCAGGAAGAAACCTCAAGCAGACCAGACTCAAAGGGGTGACCTTCTGTTTGGGCCATGCTACAGACACAAAAGACAATACAGGAAATTATACAGGACATTTCCTCCCACATCCAAAAGATATGCAGGTTAGGTGAATTGGAAACTTTAAAGTGTCTGTGTCAGTGTGTTGTTTGTCTATATGTGGCCCTGCGACAGACTGGTGTCCTGTCCAGAGTGTACCCTGCCTCACGCCCTATGACTGCTGGGAGAGGCTCCAGCCCCCTGTGACCGTAAATTCGAGTATGTGGTTGAAGATGAGTATTACAGTTTGAGGAACACCATTAAGTTAGAATATGATATTATCTTAACATGATACGAGTATTTTACCACAACATTCATGGACCACCAGTGGTCAGTGAACCTCTCTGAAAAAGGCTGATGTGTCTCTATATATTTATGTATATAGAGAGTGATATATACATAGCTATAGTGAAGGGACTGAACCCCAGTGCTTACGCAAATAAATATTGCATTGTATTGGGTGGATGGTAAAGCATGGAAAAGGAACTTCAAATAAAAATGGTCTCATTGATTTCTGCTCTTAGTGTTTGTATGTGGGTTGTTTTTTCTTTTTTTTAGGAATGTTGATTTTTGCATGTTCCAAATTTTTAGTGTAAATGTGTCATGCAGTGTCTAATAGTGGTCCTGGCCTTAACTCACTCTCACCCTGCCTTGGTCTTACCTGCTGTCTTGGTCTTGGTACATTGTTATTAGACATGACTGATCACAACTTTTAAACACATACACATATGGGATGTACAAATAAACCTGTGTACCTTATTCAGCTCATTCCTCTGTCTCTTGACTAACTGACTGTTTAATTTCATTTAATATACAACTGATCCAAAAGGACTTTCTGTACTACTCAGCTCAAGGCCACCACCTGGCAATATGTTTGACATTTTGTCAATTGGATTATCAGTAAAAAAAACAAAACAAAAAAACACAATTTTAATTTCAAATGGCCTTGTCCAAATGACCTGCTTCAGAAAAAAACCTGCAACTGCTCTCACTTTGAAATGCTTTTATTGTGAAAAACATTCACAAACTTGAGTTCATGTTAGCGCTGTCATTATAAGCAGCATAATGACATATGGCACATGTAAGTAAGTAAATAAATAAAATCCTACTTTGGAGTGAGCACATTTTTAGACATTTGACATAAAGAATCTATCAATGAAGGACTTTTGAATTTTACCATCACATCCAACTGTCAAAGTGATGGATCCAAGAAGTGAAGTGCAGAAACTGAAAGTTAAAGCTTCCCTCAGAGCAGGCTACAGCTGCTAAAGAAAACGTCTGAACAAAATGTCAACAAACCAAATACAGGGGGGAAAAAAATGGAGGTAAATGCCAGAACAGAGAACAAACACTTGGATTCTTCTTTGTAAAATGTTGTGGCTTACAGGATCTCAATTAAATGAGGTTGACCAGAACGGCACTCATCTGATTCCTCTACAGGTGATGAATTCTCACTTCAGACTAAAATGAATTTTTCTTGGATTTCCCCAAAGTACCAAATCAAATGAACAGAGTAAGATTTTAGGCTGAATTTCCAACACCATAACAGAAAGCTGAGATGGGTCTGATCAAAACATGAACATATGCACACACAGACACACACAAAAAACATGCTTTAGCACTTAGACCCCTTCGGCTGAAGTCCAAGATGACTGAAGATTGTCTATCAACCCATTTTCCCACAAAAACTAGGTCAAGGCCACCAGTCTTCAATGGGCTTCTGGTCCATCCTGAGATGCAATGATAAACATCACCCTGTATCCGTGATATTGTGCTTACCTAGGTACTAAGTTAACCAATTACTCCTTAAAAAGTAGGACATGTGACCAGTCTTCAATATTTCCTCTGCTCCATCCCAAGGTACACTGCTGACATTAGCACAATGAACATCCCTTATGTTTATGATTGATTGACTGATTGATAGGGGGGCTTTATTGAACATGTACAAATTGTAAGTTAGACAATAGGAGGTGTGTGTGTGTGTGTGTGTGTGTATAATATATATATATATATATATATATATATATATATATATATATATATATATATATATATATATATATATATATATATATATATATATATATATATATATATGCTTTGCTCAAACAACTGCCAGTTATAAAGAAGACAATGCATACGGCCGAGGGTATTTTAGCATTGTGTTATATCTTTTAATACTTTTATTTTTCTATTCTTGTGGATATCTGTAGTATAACTAGAAAAAAACTGATAACCTACATTTCATTTTTCAGTACAAAAATTCTATAGTTACTCCTACTCCCTGTAGTTGCTCTGATGCAAATAACCTGAATGGAAATTGCTGTGACAGCTCAGTAGTTATAAAAAATTGGCACTAAGCTCAAAATTTTGTTATGTAGTCTGACCAGAGACCACTATGGGGACCCCACGAGAAAAAAATATTATGGAGCCCACAGTATTTAATCAAATATGATCAAAAGGAGTGAAATTATAGACAACTATATAGGTGACAATTACATAAAATTTCAGCTGCATAACAGCAAAGAAAACATCAGACGTATAGCCCTGGGTCAATACTATCAAATGTATGGGCCATAAAGGGGATTGAAATGGTGTTTCACACAGACCCTGGTGTAAATGACGCAGTGTGTGTGTGTGTGTGTGTGTGTGTGTGTGTGTGTGTGTGTGTGTGTGTGTGTGTGTGTGTGTGTGTGTGTGTGTGTGTGTGTGTGTGCGTGCTATCATCCATCTGTCTCATGAGACAATGGGGTCTTTGCGCCCTTTAGCATCCTTGACATATTGCATAGCTTCATCTTTGACTGCACAGGCCAGTTCATGAGTCAGAGTGGAAATCTCTACCGCACAAGTCGCAGATGAAGATTGACACAGTTAGGTGTGTCACTTTTTCCTTATGCTGGGCCCTCTTCTGTCCGGAAATCTCTTGCCGCTTGATCTCAGCCCTTTTGATGCCCTCCTTGACTGCTGTCCTCCAGCTGCTGCAGTCCTTAGCTAGTTCTTCCCAGGTATCTGTGTTGATGCCAGTCTCCTTGAGGGCTCTCTTGCAGACATCCTTAACGTTGTAAGGATCAGGACGACCACGTGCTGCTGGCGAGCTCTCCATATGCTATGTCTTTTGGCAAGTGGCCATCATCCATGTGGTGTAAGTGGCCAAGCCAGAGCAGGCGTCATTGAGTTAGGAAAGCATGGATACTTGGTATCCCTGCAGTTGAGGACCTCTGAGTTCGATGTTTTGTCCTGAAATGTGATGCCTAGGATGCGTCTTGAGGCAGCAAAGGAGGAAGCTGTTTGGCCTCTTCAACTGGATGGTGTAGGACGTCCATGCGTCGCTGCTGTAGAGTACTGAGGATGCAGGCCTGGTACATGGAGCTTCATGTTGATTGTCAGTATGACAGTGGTCCACACCCTCTTGTTAAGTCTGGACATGACAGCTGCAGCTTTTGCGATCCTGGTTCACCATTATTTTAAAACTGTGGTTTCATACAGTGAGGCAACTAAGTATTTGATCCACTGTCAATTTTGCAAGTTTTCCCACCTACAAAGAATGGAGAGGTGTGTAATTTTTATCATAGGTGCAATTCAACTATGAGACAGAATCTAAAACAAACAAAAATCAGGAAATCACATTGTATGATTTTTAAATAATTAATTTGCATTTTATTGCATGAAATAAGTATTTGATCATCTACCATCTAGCAGGAATTGTGCCTCTCACAGACCTGTTAGTTCTTCTTTAAGAAGCCTGCACCTGTTTGAACTCATCACCTGTATAAAAGACACCCGTTCACACACACCACTGATCTCTATATAATACTGGATCACTCAATGGCCAATATTTTTGAAGCAAATCGGCCACCATATCACCACTTGCATGTGCAGCTCTTGAACGCTCTTTTCTATTGCTCTTCAATCAGGTGCACACAACTTTATTCTTTGTGATTTTGTAAAGAAAAACTGCCTTCATGTGCAGCTATAAACTCCGCAAATCGCCAGATCAAAGGCTGTGGATGAACATTTCAAATGTGAGTATGATTGAAATGGAAAGTAATGAACAATAATTTGAAGAGTTCTATCCCTAATTCCAGCATATAGGCATAGATAATAATAATAATAATATGAGCGAAGCGGCGCGAAGCTCACTCATGGTCAAGGTTGGGTAGGATTACTTTGAAAGAATACATGTGGATTACATGTATGTATGTACATACATTTGGATTACTTGTAATCTGATTACTTTTGGATTACATTTCAAAGTAATCCTACCCAACCCTGCTCATGGTACAGGGCGTCCTAAACAGGAAGTGCCAATTTTCAAATCCACAGTAAAACAGGAAATGTTCAAATGTCAAACACTTCCTGGATTGACAGATGAGATCTCATGGAATCTCCCGGGAACTCAGTGGCAAGTTCACACTCAAACAGGAAGTGCCAATTTATCAGTCACGGTGAAACAGGAAATGTTCAAATGTCAAACACTTCCTGGCATGGGTGTAGCAAGAGCGGAGGCCGGGGTTTCACTGGACTCTCCTGAAATCTGATTGGACACAGATGATTGACATGTCACGGCACCACATGTCTGGTTGAAAGAGCTGCATTTTGAAATCAGTGAGTCACATTGACTGCTAGGTTCCTCCTGTCCAGTAGTTTGTGCTGTGTACCACAAAGTTCTAATCCACCTTAGTAGAAAAAGAAAAATGTTTGCTCCAGATTTGAACTGAACACGTCGTTTGAACTATGGACTTCTAGTCACACCAAACTTATATTGGTGAGTAAACAAATGTATTTTATGTCAAAAATGAGGTCCAGGTTGTTAAAAGCAGCATTTCTCCTTTAATTCAGGTTGGCTTATGTACACGTTTAACAGACAGTAGCTGGTTCTGTTGGCTTATTAGTGCAGCAGATTAATGGAGCAACTTTAACTTTTGACCCCTGTACACACTGAAACTGACCTTTGTCACCATTCTTGCTGATTTTACCTCATAACTCCATAACATTCAGTCACAGATTGTCCAAACTATACCTTTTTTGGAATCTTTATGATCAGGCAAATAATGTGGTGTGATTTCACTGATTAATTTATTCCATCTGCTCAAAGTGATATTAATCATTGAAATCACCTGGTGGAATCAGTGGCTGCAAAGAAAATCTGCACCCTTTTGGCCCTTTCTGGAACAAGTTGCCCACCCCTGTTTTAGACCCCTGTGTAATTCTTCAATTGACCCCTACATGGCTGCCTATTGAAAATTCAAGTGGCCAATCAGTTTTTTTAAAGAGTTAATGTCTATGTATTATTTGTGCCAAATTTGATGCTTGTATCACCATTTGCAGGATTCCACTCTAAATATTCTCTTATTTGCTGCACTATACGAGGTCTGTGAGAAAAGTAACAGGCCTTTTTATTTATATATATATATATATATATATAGAGAGAGAGAGAGAGAGAGAGAGAGAGAGAGAGAGAGTTTTTGAAAAAAATAAAAAGGTACAATACTTTTCTCACAGACCTCGTACGAGGGCTGTCAATAAAGTATAGGTCCTTTTTATTTTTTTCAAAAACTATATGGATTTCATTCATATGTTTTTACGTCAGACATGCTTCAACCCTCGTGCTCATGCGTGAGTTTTTCCACACCTGTCGGTGACGTCATTCGCCTGTGAGCACTCCTTGTGGGAGGAGTCGTCCAGCCCCTCGTTGGAATTCCTTTGTCTGAGAAGTTGCTGAGAGACTGGCGCTTTGTTTGATCAAAATTTATTCTAAACCTGTGAGACACATCGAAGTGGACACTGTTCGAAAAATTAAGCTGGTTTTAGGTGAAAATTTTAATGGCTGATGAGAGATTTTGAGGTGATACTGTCGCTTTAAGGACTTCCCACGGTGCAAGACGTCGCGCAGCGCTCTCAGGCGCCGTCGTCAGCCTGTTTCAAGCTGAAAACCTCCACATTTCAGGCTCTATTGATCCAGGACGTCGTGAGAGAACAGAGAAGTTTCAGAAGAAGTCGGTTTCAGCATTTTATCCGGATATTCCACTGTTAAAGGAGATTTTTTTTTTTTAATGAAAGACGTGCGGACGGATTGCAGTGTCGGCTCACAGCCACCGCGACGCTCCGCCACAGGAAAAACACCTCCGTTGGAAGCCTTAAGGACAAGTTGGAACATGTCCAGCTGTTAAACAATTTCTCATATACTCACTCCACTGAAAGCCATCAAAAGCCGCCTGGATTTTACAAATGATTATCAACACGGAGCTGTTTTTCCTGTGCCGCCGCACCGCGCCGGTGCATCCCGACGCGCGGACCCGTCCGCACGTCTTTCATTAAAAAAATCTCCTTTAACAGTGGAATATCCGGATAAAATGCTGAAACCGACTTCTTCTGAAACTTCTCTGTTCTCTCACGACGTCCTGGATCAATAGAGCCTGAAATGTGGAGGTTTTCAGCTTGAAACAGGCTGACGACGGCGCCTGAGAGCGCTGCGCGACGTCTCGCACCGTGGGAAGTCCTTAAAGCGACAGTATCACCTCAAAATCTCTCATCAGCCATTAAAATTTTCACCGAAAACCAGCTTAATTTTTCGAACAGTGTCCACTTCGATGTGTCTCACAGGTTTAGAAAAAATTTTGATCAAACAAAGCGCCAGTCTCTCAGCAACTTCTCAGACAAAGGAATTCCGACGAGGGGCTGGACGACTCCTCCCACAAGGAGTGCTCACAGGCGAATGACGTCACCGACAGGCGTGGAAAAACTCACTCATGCGCACGAGGGTTCAAGCATGTCTGACGTAAAAACATATGAATGAAATCCATATAGTTTTTGAAAAAAATAAAAAGGACCTATACTTTATTGACAGCCCTCGTATATGAGATATAAGATGCTGCTAATCAGTGTTTCTCAGTTGCCCTCAAAAGTATGTGTGGTATTTCACACATTTTAATTTATTTATTCCATTTCAAATACATTTTTTCTAAAATTATCTTCCTTAACTCAAATTGAAAGCAAATCTCTACAACTTGATATAAATTAATTAAAAATTGGAATGCTGTTGCTGTGGGGACCAAAAACAGGGGGACAGCAGGACATGCATCGGAGGAACAGGCATTCGGACTTTTGCTATATTATCCATCATGACTTTTATTGTCAATCCACTTTTTTCATGATATGGTGTGTATATATATATATATATATATATATATATATATATATATATATATATATATATATATATATATATATATATATATATATATATATATATAAACTTGCTGATGATTACACAAAACTTGTATTAACTTTGATTAAAGAATCATAATTTTTAGAATGGAGCATTTGTCCCAGTGAGATCTGCATAAGTGAGAATAGAAGGGGAGAAAGTGTCAAAGTACTAAAAGAAAGAAAGGAAATAAATGAAACAGCTAATCATGGCAGACATATATTAGGAGGGATGAAGGTTACATTATCTGGAGAACAAAAATAAGAAAATGAGAGAATCAGCTCAGTTATTACTCCAAATTGTTGACGTTCTAATAAGCTGTCCACACACTCAATCAATCACACTCCAACCTGTCCACCATGGCCAAGACCACAGAGCTGTCTAAGGACACCAGGGACAAAATTGTAGACCTTCACAAGGCTGGGATGGACTACAGGACAATAAGCAACCAGCTTGGTGAGAAGGCAACAACTGTTAGCATAATTATTAGAAAATGGAAGAAACACAATATGACTGTTCCTTAGTCTGGGGCTCCATGCAAGATCCCACTTTGTGGGGTAAGAATGATTCTGAGAAAGCCCAGAACTATAGACGAGGACCTGGTCAATGACCTGAAGAAAGCTGGGACCACAGTTGCAAAGATTACATTTGTAACACATTACGCCATCATGATTTAAAATTCTGCAGGGCAGCAAGGTCCCCCTGCTCAAGCCAGCACATGTCCAGGCCCGTTTGAAGTTCTCCAGTGACCATCTGGATGATCCACAAGAGGATGGGAGAAGGTCATGTGGTCAGATGAGACCTAAATAGAGCTCGCCGTGTTTGGAGGATGACAATAACCCCAAGAACACCATCCCAACCATGAAGCATGGTAAATGGACTGCATTTATATAGCGCTTTTCCATCTGCATCAGATGCTCAAAGCGCTTGACAAATCAATGCCTCACATTCACCCCGATGTCAGGCTGCTGCCATGCAAGGCGCCCACTACACATCGGGAGCAACTAGGGGATTAGGAAACATTGCACAAGGGCCCTTAATGATTTTCCGGTCAGGCTGGGATGTGAACCGAGGATCCTCTGGTTTCAGGCCCAACGCTTTAACCACTTAGACCATCACATCCCCAAGCATGAGGGTGGAAACATCATTTTGGGGGGTGCTTTTCTGCAAAGGGCACAGAACCACTACACCGTATTGAAGCCAGGATGGATGGGGTCATGTACGCAAGATTTTGGCAAACATCCTCCTTCCCTCAGTAAGAGCATTGAAGATGGGTCATGGTTGGGTCTTCCAGCATGACAATGGCTCAGAACACACAGCCAGAGCAACTAAGGAGGGGCTCTGTAAGAAGCATTTCAAGATCCTGGAGTGCCCTAGCCAGTCTCCAGACCTGAACTCAATAGAAAAGCTTTGCAGGGAGCTGAAACTCAGAAATACAAATACAAAATACAAAAATGCAAATTATTTAAAAATCATACAATGTGGTTTTCTGGATTTGTTTTTTTGCTTTTTTTTAGATTCTGTGTCTCACAGTTGAAGTGTACCTACGATAAAACTTACAGACCTCTCCATTCTTTGTAGGTGGGAAAACTTGCAAAATCGACAGTGGATCAAATACTTATTTGCCTCACTGTGTGTGTGTGTTTGTATGTATATATATATATATATATATATATATATATATATATATATATATATACTCCCATCGCCAAAGACACAAAAATGTGAAGGGAAACGATACAGTGAATGGTGACGGTGTAATGCAATCTGCAACCACATAGCTAGCTGAAACTAAATTTACATACTGTAGTTTTAAAGTATGGCTCTTTCGATGAGGAGATGTGTTGCATTATGTAGGCCTCACAATGTGAATTCTGATTTATGATGGCTTTAAGGATTAGAAGGCATAGTGTAGTGGGCTTGCTGATACTCTTAGACTTGGCACAGTTGCCCAAGGACATGATACCTTCCACACATCAGTGGTACATCGACACACACGGATGTAATGGGGTATAATTTAGGGGGCTGTAATAGTGAGATGCGATGCACGGTTGTAAGACAGCACAGCTAATTCCCCGCTCCTGTTATCTCTGAGAGGCAGATGTTCCCACCAAAGATTACCATGCACACACAAGCTGCGTGCATGTCGAGATGCATTCACATATTCAGTCCTCTGACAATAGGAGCGGTGTGACAGTCTAAAATAGCCTTATTGACTAAAATCCAGAGATATATAATGAATGCTGCTTTCCGGAGAGTTAATCATGAGATGTAATCAGTAGCTGTTGTGTACGCTGAGAGGAACGCTCTCAGAAAAGTTTTCCTCACCAAATACTTCTTGTGATGAGAGAAAAATTACATTTTCCTCCTACATTCCAGGCAAACCACATTACCTCTTCGCGACTACATTAAGTTACAAAGCTGTGAACATTAACCAGTGGTGTGCACAGGTATCCAACAAGTTAGCTTCAATAAGCACTAATCATCAAAGTGAAAATTTAACATTGATAATGCTAACCCATAAACTGCTACAACATGTTGCAGAACCTACATATAAGGGTGATTCTTCAACTACGGGCACTATTGGCCTTGTAAATGTAATTTCCACCACACCATTGCCTTACAATATAAAGCGCCTTGGGGCAACTGTTTGTTGTGATTTGGCGCTATATACACGTGCTCTGATGTCACTGTTTATCTCCATAGGAACTACCCAAACAATCTTTCATACAAACTGTTTAAAGGGACATTACAGTGTTGTGGTGGAAATTACGGCAATAGTGTGGGACAACTACATTTTGTTAAAAAAAAAAATCACAACAGTTGTATGACATTGAATACCCCAATTATGTTTTGATTATTTTACTGATATTTTATTCAGAGATATTTTAAAACATTAGAAAAAAAATGTTTCTTTACCATTCATTTTTATCATTGAAGATCAAAAGTCTGGGTGTGGGACAAGCACAAAATGGCAATATTTGCATATGATGCTGAAAAAATGGTGAAAAAGTCATCATAGACTACTAGAACAAATTTCTTAACACACTTTCATTGTAAAGATAACTATAAAAGTGTGAAATTTCCCCTTTTTTCTGTTTTTCATACAATATGATCAAAGGACATAATAAGTGCCCGTAGTCTAAGAATCACCCATAAAACCACTATACGACTATATATATCGATATTACATTAATATTTTTGGCTCTAAAAGCCTGAAAAACAGATCTGAAATTTGAAATGGATGCTAATTTGTCGGCTAATGGTTTTCAAAGTTAGCTGAAAAGCAAATCTGCTAATGAAAAAGTTAGTTCGCTAATTAGCTGTTAGCTGTGCCCACCACTGCAGAAAACTTTCTTCAGCAAATACTTCATTTTAAAGACTACCAATTAAATGAATCATTGCATAGTTGTTGACCTCGTGCAAAGATGAGAAGAGAGAAACATTACACATTTTCCTCCCCTACATTCCAGGACAAACCATCTTTTAATGACTACATTAAGCACCATAAATCTGTGAGTATTAACCCTTTGTGTCAAGCCATCAGCTGCAAGGCTTTTTGCGGGTCGGGAGCACTGCATCCATTAGCCAGGAAATTCATCCTACACAGGAAAAAACTTCAGAGTGGAGAATAAGGGTCAGCTGATTCATGGCTCCTCACAGGGACAGTGAGGAAAACCCTTGGGTCAGATAACCATCCCTCCTATTTAGTCCTTAATTCAACTTTTGAATGGCCAGAGGTAGGATAAAGAACATGGAGCTCCTATCTCTCAATTTTGTCCTTGCTTTGCTTTGTCCTGCCAGTCAGCTCCCATCACACTTCTAAATTCTTTCAGCCTTTTACATTAGCAGTAAAACCTCTCCTGTGTCCACAATTCTAGATAATCCCAGTGTTTCCCCTCAATTTTTTTTTTCAGGCCCAGTGGTACTCACTGAACACTCAAACTGTAAATTGCATTCGCCCTATTGAGGTTTCAAAACCTGCAAAATCTTGCAAAACTTCGAAGAGGTCGCCACGCTGCGAGATGTCAGTAACATTAAGACGCTCTGATAAGGCTGCAATTCTCTTCAACCTATATTCAATTGAATACAGCACAAAGACAAGATATTTAATGTTCAAATTGATAAACTTTATTGTTTTTGTACAAATATTTGCTCATTTTGAAATGGATGCCTGCAACATGTTCCAAAAAAGTTGGGACAGTGGTATGTTTACCACTGTGTTACATGACCTTTCCTTCTAACAACACTTAATAAGTGTTTGGGAACTGAGGACACTAATTGTTGAAGCTTTGTAGATGGAATTCTTTCCCATTCTTGCTTGACGTATGACTTCAGTTGTTCAACAGTCTGGGGTCTCAGTTGTCGTATTTTGTGCTTCATAATGTGCCACACATTTTCAATGGGTGACAGGTCTGGACTGCAGGCAGGCCAGTCTAGTACCCGCACTCTTTTTCTACGAAGCCACGCTGTTGTAACACGTGCAAAATGTGGCTTGGCATTGACTTCCTGAAATAAGCAGGGACGTCCCTGAAAAAGACTTTGCTTGGATGGCAGCATGTGTTGCTCCAAAACCTGGATGTACCTTTCAGCCCTGATGGTGCCATCACAGATGTGTAAGTTGTCCATGCCATGGGCACTAACACAACCCCATACCATCACAGATGCTGGATTTTGAACTTTGCGCTGGTAACAATCTGGATGGTCTTTTTCCTCTTTTGTCTGGAGGACACGACGTCCATGATTTCCAAAAAACAATTTGAAATGTGGACTCATCAGACCACAGCACACTTTTCCACTTTGCGTCTGTCCATTTCAAATGAGCTCGGGCCCAGAGAAGATGGCAGTGTTTCTGGATGTTGTTGATGTATGGCTTTCGCTTTGCTTGGTGGAGTTTTAACTTGCACTTATGGATGTAGCGACGAACTGTGTTAACTGACAACGGTTCTCTGAAGTGTTCCTGAGCCCACGCGGTAAGATCCTTTACACAATGATGTCGGTTTTTAATGCAGTGCAGCCTGAGGGATTGAAGGTCATGGGCATTCAATGTTGGTTTTTGGCCTTGCTGCTTATGTGTAGAAAGTTCTCCAGATTCTCTGAATCTTCTGATTATAGTATGGACTGTAGATGATGGAATCCCTAAATTCCTTGCAATTGAACATTTAGAAACATTTTTTCACACAGTTGTTAACAAAGTGGTGATCCTTGCCCCATTTTTGCTTGTGAATGGCTGAGCCTTTTGGGGATGCTCCTTTTATACCCAATCATGACACTCACCTGTTTCCAAACAGGTGTTCTTTGAGCATTCATCAACTTTCCCAGTCTTTTGTTGCCCCGTCCCAACTTTTTTGAAATGTGTTGCAGGCATCCATTTCAAAATGAGCAAATATTTGCACAAAAACAAAGTTTATCAGTTTGAACATTAAATATCTTGTCTTTGTGCTGTATTCTATTGAATATAGGTTGAAGAGGATTTGCAAATCATTGTATTGTTTCTATTTACATTTTACACAACGTCCAACTTCATTGGAATTGGGGTTGTAAAACTCTCGTGAATATATTTTCTTAGTTTTTAGATGTTGTTATTGCATTTGTTTTATGTAAACATACAAGAAGCTCAGGTTGTTTCTCCGTTATTTTCAGTGGGAATCACTGTGAGCTGAGATCACTTCCTGTTCATGTCATTCTGAGGGAAAATGAAGTCTGCTCTTTAACTCTCTGCTTATTTTCCTTTACAGCACTGTTTGTCCTGTTTGTTCCAGAGTAACATATATATATATATAAAATGTCTGAAATTCGGTTTGCGTTTATTAAATTCCACGCAGATTAAACGTAGCAGACAGATTATTTGGAATATTTGTTTTAGCAGTTTTTCAGGGTCTCATGCATGCAGTCTCTTATTAACGTGATGAAAAGCATAAATGAATTACATCTTAGTAGTATAATGTTCATTTATAATTGTCATCATGTGGATTCTCTGTTGTTTTGACTACAATGACTCTCTGGTGCGCATGGGATTATGGGATATCTCAATACGGTGAATAGTGAGGAAAAATTTGTCACAGTCAGATATGCAACAAGTAGTGTGCGAAAAAATACAAAACAAAACACCACATCAATTTAAAAAAAACAATAACAGAAATATTCTATTGTATGGCACCAATGTGGCCTAGTGGAATACTGTTGCCTCACAGAGAGAAGGCCCAAAGTTCACTTCCGACCTCATCTTTTCCTCCCACTTCCAGATATGTAGGGTTAGGTGAATTGGTTACTTTAAATGGATGGTCAGTGTGACTGTGAATGTTTGTCTGTTGACAATGTGTCAGCCATGCAACAGAGCAGCGGCCTGTCAAGGGTCTCCCAGTGACCTCTGGGATAGGCACCAGCAGCCCCTTGACTCTTAACTGTAATAAGTGGCACAGTGTGGCAGTCTAGGCTGCAGAGAAAGCCCGCAATTAGAAATTTTAGGATGTGCAAATAGACATGTGGGTCACAACTTTCCAATCCTTCTGGTTTGTCTTCATCGTGGCAGACTTTTAAGGACTGGATAATGCTGATTAAAAGTTTTTGAAGGAGAAATAGCTGTTTCACTGTCACTTACACAGATTCACAAGTGCTTCTTTTCAGTTCAGTTCATAATAACTTGTCTAGAACTGGATGTAATAAATGAGGTGTTTTGAAAAACATCCCCCTAAAAAGTAATAAGTAGGTTTAGGAAATGCATGGATTTAATTGTCTAAAAATAAACTGTGTAACCTATGAACTCTGAAAAATGGCACATCGTTAAGGGCCTCTTCACACAATGTAGTCGAATTGCGCATGAAGTGCGCGTGAAGCAGGAATTGTATACATGTAAAATCGTAGCTGCCTCCAATGCCTCCTACACCTGTTGCTCCAGCTATTTGTGCACACCAGTGGCTGAAAGACAGCATGCGCTGTGAGAGCCCATCGAACCCTTTTGCGGCAGGTATCAGCCAAATTCCAGTTGACACACATGATCATCTAACACCACTCGCTTTGCACTTTGAAAATGTGTGACCATTCATGCTATTTAGCATGAAAATATTCAGCAGACAATCACTGTCGAGCTGGATGTGAAATCTGTCTAAGTGCCCCCATGAGTGTGGCGTTGCAAATAGCCTCAGTGACACGTTGGTGTGTGCGCTGAACTGACAGGGGGTGTAACTAGACACCGACAGGAGTGGCTGTGGAGATCTGTGGTTCTGGATGTCATGGCCCAGGAACACGTACTGTGTTTGGAAGGATATGAACTAACAACTGTCCACTGTGATGTGCGTGTATCTGCTTGTTGTCCTCATGTGGACATGCATAAAAACATATATTGATGTTGCGACGGGTGCAGCAAGCACACGCACATTGACAGGCTACCCCAGGTGAAACAGACCATCAGATCATAATGCGCAGTGGGCAATCTGAATGTCACGTCACCTACGTGAGCTCTGTTCCACGACACGGTGTCAGTCCTGTGGCGTGCTGTCCACAAGACACGCATGTTGGGCAGGGCATGCAAGCAGGGCTGGCTGGACACACTGCCAGCAGATGTGTACATGATAAGGGCGCCCTGCTTCCCATTCATGTAATTTCATGACTGTACATCTGTGACATGGGTCAACTATAGAGGAACAGATGGATCATACTTGTATTGTCCACTTGATCAATCAATCAATCAATCAATTTTTTTTTATATAGCGCCAAATCACAACAAACAGCTGCCCCAAGGCGCTCCATATTGCAAGGCAAGGCCATACAACAATTATGTAAAACCCCAACGGTCAAAACGACCCCCTGTGAGCAAGCACTTGGCTACAGTGGGAAGAAAACCTCCCTTTTAACAGGAAGAAACCTCCAGCAGAACCAGGCTCAGGGAGGGGCAGTCTTCTGCTGGGACTGGTTGGGGCTGAGGGAGAGAACCAGGAAAAAGACATGCTGTGGAGGGGAGCAGAGATCGATCACTAATGATTAAATGCAGAGTGGTGCATACAGAGCAAAAAGAGAAAGAAACAGTGCATCATAGGAACCCCCCAGCAGTCTACGTCTATAGCAGCATAACTAAGGGATGGTTTAGGGTCACCTGATCCAGCCCTAACTATAAGCTTTAGCAAAAAGGAAAGTTTTAAGCCTAATCTTAAAAGTAGAGAGGGTGTCTGTCTCCCTGATCTGAATTGGGAGCTGGTTCCACAGGAGAGGAGCCTGAAAGCTGAAGGCTCTGCCTCCCATTCTACTCTTACAAACCCTAGGAACTACAAGTAAGCCTGCAGTCTGAGAGCGAAGCGCTCTATTGGGGTGATATGGTACTACGAGGTCCCTAAGATAAGATGGGACCTGATTATTTAAAACCTTATAAGTAAGAAGAAGAATTTTAAATTCTATTCTAGAATTAACAGGAAGCCAATGAAGAGAGGCCAATATGGGTGAGATATGCTCTCTCCTTCTAGTCCCCGTCAGTAGTGAAATGCAGTGTTTTTATATGGTGTGTGGTTTTATTTTTTCTTAAATACGTCCATCTCCTTCTTGATATAAGGCATTTTCTCACACCTTTTACAGGACAGTGATGGTAGCTCAGTGGTAAAGTTTCTCACTGGCAATCAGAGCTTTTGGAAAGTGCAGGTTCGAATCCCGTGGGTGGCATGTATTTTTAAATTTTTTTTTATTTTCACAGCAGCTGCTCGCACTGTTCCCACATGCACAAAACCGTGGCATCGTGCAGGCCTGCCCGTCCGCTCAATGTTTTCGTGGTTCGCTCGTACGAGCTGTTCCGCAGTGATTCGCCCTGAGTTGTACTTATTTGTACTATGGGCCCTAACCTCAGTAAGCATGATTCATTTCTACACATCAAAATGTACTTTAACATTTTATCACCTCAGTGAAGGTGGAGTTGCTGTGTGATTGCATATCAGGGCTTTTTTTTAGGTTAGGTAATCCTGGGCCATTGAGAGAGGAGGGGATGCGGGGGGTGTTATTTCTCACATATGTCACAGAGATTTCAAGCAGGCTGAATGATAAAACACAGTCTGCGAAAACACTCAGCTCAGAACTGTAGGACTTTGGAGATGTTTAATAAACACATGAAAATATAAAGAGCAAATAAAAACTGGTTTTGTACAATGCAGGCCTTGATTATTTTATCAAGACTACTTTTCTTTCACAAACACGTGCCTGCATGCGTGATGATCGTTAAGGCTTAAAGGAGTGTGCGCTCAGTGCAGAAGTCCACTGGTTCATGCAACAGAATCGCAGTCTAAAAAGATTGTTGTCTTCATCTACAAATAATTTAAAAGTTAGCCCAAGCAGAGGATCACCCCTTTGAGTCTGGTCTGCTTGAGGTTTCTTCCTCAGAGGGAGTTTTTCCTTACCACTGTTGCCCTGGGGGTTGGTAATGTTAGACCTTACTTGTGAAGCAACTTGAGGCAACCTTGTTGTGATTTGGCGCTATATAAATGAAAACAAATTAAAGTGAGTCCATTCCAGAAAAGTGGTTAAAAAGTGTCGACCCACAAGTAGAGTGTAGCACAACAGAGGAAAAAAGACATTTTAACAGTTTCAGTGCTGCAAGTCTGGCCAGAGCAATGCTAACAGAAATCATTACTGGTTTAAAAATTAATGGATATTTGGCATTTTTGTTATTTGATTGGTGTTACTTTTCATCTGTGTTATTAAAAATAAATGAATAAATTCTGGCCTGAATACCAAAAGTTTACCTGATGAAAAAAAACGAGATAGTTATTAAACTCCTTGGAAAAATACGAGCACTTAAGCACTATTTGAAGAGCCCAAAACATGCATAAACAGAATTGCCTCTCAAAACTCTCCGTCCTCTGAGCCCTCATCTCCCTCCTTCTGTTTCCGTTTAACTGGTTTCAGCTCTAAGTCTCCAGATTCTGATAATTTCCTTCCTTAATCCCCTCAGAGGAGTGCTGCTTAACTCTCTAATTAAGTCAATGATACACACACACACACACACAGAATGCAGACACAGCTTGCACTGTACAACATGGACAGTTGCTGGTTGTTCAGCTGGTGTGCACGCTTCCTGAGAATGTGTCCGTATGACTGCATTTCAATGATTAAGTCACAATCAGAATGTCGTTATGACAATGCATGCATTTTTAAGAACTTAATCCAGGATTATGTTCCCCACCATTCATCTCATTATGTCAATTATTAAAAGCCACATACAAATACACACTCACAAATATTAATTATGGGTTGGTTTCCCTGGAGACAAAGCACATGTTTGTAGGTTCTCCAAAGACATCTTGACAAAGGCAGAACAAACATGACAGCTAATGCTTTAGGTTAGAAATTGCACAGTTTGTGCAATTAGCATGAACACTTTTGGGTCACGTTGGCCAATAAAATATGTGGTAAACTAGCTGGGGTACCCGGCGCTACCCGGGTTAACCTGTTTTAGACATAAGCAAAATGCCAATCATTTTAATCAAAACAATTGCCCAGCATTTGTTTTTGTAATGCTGATGTCTTCTAAATATAATAGTTAATGGGCTAAAGTTTGTCCAGCAGAACTATAAGAGGTGGACTCCCCAAACTAAGTGGAAATACTTGGTTAAAAGACAAACACATTTGAAGTCCTCCATACTTTGTTTTGCAATCAAATTTATAACAAACGTACACACAAAAGGTAGGTAACAGTAAATGTAAATATCAATGAATCAAAATTGCGGTAGTGGTGTATTTCACTGTTTTTACATTGCAATTTTACAAACATAAAATGAATGCATTCAGACAGGAAGGCAAACTGGGTAGTACAGGATAGTCAGGTGCTTAACAGTTGAGAACATAAAGTAGCTGAAGGAAGGGATTAAATGGAGATGGCCAACACATATACAGGGCTGGAAATTTAAATCTGCCTGGTCATACCCACAGCCGGCTATTTTGGGGGTAATTTTCAGTTCAACTTTAAAAAAAATTATACCAGACAGAAGTGGCAGCATGAAACGCACATGGTACAACACTGTATGGTCTTACATAAATGGCTATTTTGGGGGTAAATTTCAGTTCAACTTTTTTAAAAAAAATGGTACCAGTTTGTTCCCAATGTCATGAGGATTCAGAAGGGATTAAATAAACAGAGATGGCCAACACATAGACAGGGCTGGAAATTTGAATCTGCCTGGTCATACCCACAGCTGGCTATTTTGGGGTAATTTTCAGTTCAACTTTAAAAAAAAATGATACCAGTTTGTTCCCCATGTCATGAGGATTCAGAATATATATAGTTTAGTTTGGGAGTTTATCCCGGACAGACAGAAAGACAGAAATGGCAGCATGAAACGCACATGGTACAACACTGTATGGTCTTATATAAATGGCTATTTTGGGGGTAATTTTCAGTTCAACTATTTAAAAAACTGTACCAGTTTGGTCCCCATGTCATGAGGATTCAGAATATATATAGTTTTTAGGGCTACACATTATAGTTTGGGAGTTTATCCCGCACAGACAGACGTAGCCCTTTATGTATATAGATTAGGGCTTTTCCATCTGCATCAGATGCTCAAAGCGCTTTACAATAATGCCTCACATTCACCTTCATGTGAGGGTGCTGCCATACAAGGTACTCACTACACACCGGGAGCAACTACAGGATTAAGAACCTTGCCCAGGACCCTTAGTGATTTTCCGGTCAGGCTGGGATTTGAACCGAGGATCCTCTGGTCTCAAGCCCAACGCTTTAACCACTACTAGATCATCACCTCCCCTAAAATCAAATCAAACATATTGTTGTCGTTGAGTCCATTATTAAAAAGAATTAATGTAATTGATGATAAAATCTTCTTGCATGGCAACTCTGCTTATTAGAAAGTTTTGGTTTTGAAGAAGCAATTTCAACAGCGAGCAGGAAAGAATGTGCAGTAACGGTGCGTGTCCTCTCTCCACGATTGAATGTGTCCTTGTGTTGGAGCTGCATTCACCCTCTCAGCAAGTGAAAGAGTTTCAGCAGTGCCAAGGATGATGTGCAGGTGAGAGAATAAGCAAGGATTTTGAGATCACCTGAGGCTTTGTGTCCACTTTGGCCTGCTCATACTGGGTCAGCTCAGAATAACCACACAGGGCTGACTGCTGATGCTCACTCACCCCTGGAGTCATTAATCACACAGCACTGCAGATGAGATGCGCGCGCACACACACACGTTCACAGTGATGCTCGTTTTAATTATAAAGTCAAATTCTAGGTGACAGCATCGCTTCAGGTATTCAGTCCTCAAGGCCTGTAGTCCTGGTGTATTATAACACACTAAACATTACAGACATGACTATTTCAGCAGAGCTAAGACCAGAAATACCAACACTTCACATTGCATTAAGCTATCGGCCACATGTGTATATACACACACACACGGAATAACAACTGGAACTTTTCACCTCGGTTTTATTTTTACACTCGATAAAGATGAACGCAGATAATGAGTTGATAAGAATCTGATCCCTTATTTCCAAACGGGACGCTCGACATGCAGCCGGGTCACTATCAGGAGCAGGATCTCAGATAAGGTTCCCATTTACCCATTTATGAAATTCTTCAAAAGGGATGCGCAGCAGTGGATGACTGTGGTGTGTTCGTTAACAGGCGTGGTGCATAACGTTCCTGGGGTGTGTTACATTATGCACAACAGCACAGATCCAACTGCTGAAGCCATCCATAGGGGAGGGATGTCAGTTTATGGAACACCCTTTGGCACATCCCAAAAATATATCAGGGTTTGTAGATAGAGAGGGAAGGGGAGGGAGTCACAGCTGTTCCTGGTACTAGTTTCCCTGAAGAATCCTTGGACAAAGCTGGAATGACTTTGGGCTCAAGCTTGATGATGTATGGTGCACAGTGTGTAGCAGATAGCGTAAGTAAATTTGGGGTGCATCCAACTCCCCTTTGTTTTTTACAGGGTCTATAATCTGAGCACACAGTATTGTGCAGGGCACAAAGGGGTTGCATTTACTCAATTAGGCATAGGCATGTTTTTCGTTTTACCTAAAATAAACCAATCAGAATGTCACTTCTCATTAGTTTTAATCGCACATTAATATCTTAACTGTGTGTGGCACACAGTAAACCAGATATTTCACCATTTTCAGAGAGGGGGCGATGAAATATTCAGCCACCGTCAGCTGTAACAGAGGTAGTCGCACACTTTAACTGTACATTTCATCAAACTTTAAAAATGTTCTACTATTTCTGCTTGCTGCAGTGATGAGCACAAACTGGATGCTGTTCTGCCTTTATTGCTCAGGGAAAGGTGGACATCAGATTATCAAATTATTATAGTACAGAAAGTTTTATATGAGGTAACAGGAAAAACGTGATTTGCAGAGAGTAAGCTGTCATTTCACACAAACTTGACTTTTAAGCAACAATCAAATTCAGAGCCTCCTGTATTACAACCCCAATTCCAATGAAGTTGGGATGTTGTGTGAAATGGAAATAAAGAATACGATTTGCAAATCCTCTTCAACCTATATTTAATTCAATACTCCACAAAGACAAGATATTTAATGTTCAAAGTTTCAAACTAATAAACTTTATTGTTTTTGTGCAAATATTTGCTCATTTCGAAATGGATGCCTGTTGGGACAGTGGCAACAAAAGACTGGGAAAGTTGATGGACCTGTTTGGAACATTGCACAGGTGAACAGGTTAATTGGAAACAGGTGAGTGTCATGATTGGGTACAAAAGGAGCATCCACAAAAGTCTCAGCCGTTCACAAGCAAAGATGGGGCGAGGATCACCACTTTGTGAACTGCATGAAAAAATAGTCCAACAGATTAAGAAGAATGTTTCTCAAGATTCAATTGCAAGGAATTTAGGGATTCCATCATCTACAGTCCATAATATAATCAGAAGATTCAGAGAATCTGGAGAACTTTCTACACGTAAGCAGAAGGGCTGAAAACCAACATTGAATGCCCGTGACCTTCGATCCCTCAGGCAGCACTGCATTAAAAACCAACGTCATTGTGTAAAGGATCTTACCTGGTGGGCTCAGGAACACTTCAGAAAACCATTGTCAGTTAACACAGTTTGTCGCTACATCTACAAGTGCAAGTTTAAACTCTACCATGCAAAGTGAAAGCCATACAGTAGTGTTCAGAATAATAGTAGTGCTATGTGACTAAAAAGATTAATCCAGGTTTTGAGTATATTTCTTATTGTTACATTGGAAACAAGGTACCAGTAGATTCAGTAGATTCTCACAAATCCAACAAGACCAAGCATTCATGATATGCACACTCGTAAGGCTATGAAATTGGGCTATTTGTAAAAAAGTAGCAGTCAGTGAGTTTGTCAATTTCATAGAACAAACAGGTGTGAATCAGGTGTCCCCTATGTAAGGATGAAGCCAGTACCTGTTGAACATGGTTTTCTCTTTGAATGCCTGAGGAAAATGGGACGTTCAAGACACTGTTCAGAAGAACAGCGTAGTTTGATTAAAAAGTTGATTGAAGAGGAAAACTTATACGCAGGTGCAAAAAAATTATAGGCTGCTCATGTACAATGATCTCTAATGCTTTAAAATGGACAAAAAACCAGACGCGTGGAAGAAAATGGAAAACAACCATCAAAATGGATAGAAGAATAACCAGAATGGCAAAGGCTCACCCATTGATCAGCTCCAGGATGATCAAAGACAGTCTGGACTTACCTGTAAGTGCTGTGACAGTTAGAAGACGCCTGTGTGAAGCTAATTTATTTGCAAGAATCCCCCGCAAAGTCCCTCTGTTAAATAAAAGACATGTGCAGAAGAGGTTACAATTTGCCAAAGAACACATCAACTGGACTAAAGAGAAATGGAGGAATATTTTATGGACTGATTAGAGTAAAACTGTTCTTTCTGGGTCCAAGGGCCGCCGAGTTGGGGGCCGTTTGTGAGACGACCCCCAACTCTGAATTCAAGCTACAGTTCACAGTGAAGACAGTGACGCATGGTGGTGCAAGCATCATGATATGGGCATGTTTCTCCTACTATGGTGTTGGCACTATATATCGCATACCAGGTATCATGGATCAGTTTGGATATGTCAAAATACTTGAAGAGGTCATGTTGCCTTATGCTGAAGAGGACATGCCCTTGAAATGGGTGTTTCAACAAGACAATGACCCCAAGCACACTAGTAAACGTGCAAAATCTTGGTTCCAAACCAACAAAATTAATGCCTCGCAGATGTGAAGAAATCATGAAAAAACTGTGGTTATACAACTAAATACTAGTTTAGTGATTCACAGGATTGTTAAGAAAGCAGTTTGAACATAATAGTTTTGAGTTTGTAGCGTCAACAGCAGATGCTACTATTATTGTGAACACCCCCTTTTCTACTTTTTTTTACTAATAGCCCAATTTCATAGCCTTAAGAGTGTGCATATCATGAATGCTTGGTCTTGTTGGATTTGTGAGAATCTACTGAATCTACTGGTACCTTGTTTCCCATGTAACAATAAGAAATATACTCAAAACCTGGATTAATCTTTTTAGTCACATAGCACTACTATTCTGAACACCACTGTACATAAAAGTATTGTCTGTTTGGTGACAGAATTTCAACTTTGTTCATGCCCTGATCAGATACGCTATTCACCAAAGTTCCTACACTACCCGGTTACGCTCGTGTTTACATCAAAGTTAAGCCACACAAGCTCATTTACAGCTGCATTCATTCTGTTTCTTAGTATATCTCCCTGCCTGCACAGCCAAGCACCACCCAAAATGTCCCAAGGACCCAAACCTCGAACAGATCTTACTCCATTGAAAAAATGCTGACTGAGGGAAGAGATATGGAACAAGACCATCACCATATATATTGTTATCACTCAAGTAAATGATTTTCCATCTTGTTTTGTTTGTTTTCTTCCATTTTGCTCGTGATCACCACAGTGGATGCAGAATGGATCTTCATGTTGATTGGCACCAGTGTTACACCAGATGCCCTTCCTAACATAAATTGAGATTTACAAGGTAAATGGAACACAGGAGGCCTTGAACTGGGGATGCTGTAGGAGCCAAGCATACAAGCCATGTGCAGCACCATGCTGCAGGGTGTCCCCCTCATTGACACGACCGGATCTCACTTCATCACCTACAATCTGCGGCTGCAGATCACAGTGACTCTGCTATAATGACCGGTGAGATGATTTTTCTGGCATCAGTGTGAATGTGGCATTTACACTGATTTTTTTTCTAGTTATTATCTGTGTTTTAAAAGACAGCAGCAGCACCTTAAAACTGTAGTAGCAAGGTCTACCGCACAGATTTCAAAGTGCTGCCCCTTCACTTTGCTCTAAGAATAATCAATAAAACAATTATAATAAACATTCGCAAAAAGCAAACAGGAACAGTTCGCTATGATGTCCTGCAATCAAAACAACCAAACCAATTTCAACCAATGAAATGGGGTCACTCATTCTGATTTTTTTTTATTTTATTTATTTATTTAATTATTTATTTATTGTGGAAGGCTGCAGCATTAGACGAATAAGAGTTTCTCATTTATCCATGGTCAAAAATTCACGATGGCTGCCCATAAATGAGACTTTGACCACATGTACATTTTTATAATTAGGACAACTGGATTCCTTGGCTGTGAAAAAGTGTATTTAGGCACTGAGATCAAATTCAAATTCCAGCCATCATTTCTACAAATCCAAGATGGCCTCCATGGTGACTTCCTGGAAAATGGAATCATCTTTTTTTTTTTGAATTGTTACTCCATGTGCTTTACAAAAATGTATCATTTTACTAATGCAACCAAACTACAATGAACCAGACTGACAGATAAATACCACATTCTCTCTCTGTCCTGTTACTCATCTTTCTTCAAGCTAAAAAAAAAAAAAAAAAATGGCAAAAGGGTTTGAACTAGAACACCCCCCCAGCACACAAATTTATGACAAAGATTGCTCAATGCAGACATGCAGTAGCACTGTATGTTGTCAAATAATGCTTACTTACTGTACTGTAACACTAAGACAAACTATGTGCTGCTTGATCTTGTTGTTTCGAAAAAGCAGTCAAGAAATCAAGACATATTTGTGTGCATGAATGCATGCTTTCTTGAATTTTAAAAACGTGGGTGTCTGGAAGAGGTAAAAGCATTCAAAAGGTATTTTGCTTTGATTAATTTCTTTCATCAGCAGCTGTCAAGGAGATTAAGAGAATCACTGCTCAAGTACGTACTTATTTCACCAAACAAGAGCGTGAAAGAGAGTGAGTAAACAATAGCTTTTAATGCCACGCTTTTTGAGCATTTTAGATACGGATAAGTCAAATCACTGAAAAATGAATATTAAAGGAGAACCAGGAAGAGCGAGTGCCAGAAAAGAATAAACTGGTGGAATCAAAGGCAAAGAGACGATGTGTGATGCACACGAGGTGTCTTTAGGGGATGTTCAGGAGTGTGGTCAGTGTTCCATGGGTGCCTCATCATCTTCATCACTACAAGGCTCATAGTCCTCATCTAAGAGTGCATCGCCCTCCTCTTGCTGCATTTCTCCTCCCAGCTCCCTGAGCAGCTGTTCCACATGCTCCAACATCGGCTGGTCATCACAGTGCAGCTTACTGTACAGCTGGGAAAGAAGAGGGAAAAAAAATGATGATGCATGCGTGTAATAAAAGCAGTTAATCGTGGAGAGCATGAAGTGAAAAATTACACTGTACTGACTGTGGAGACATTTCACCAAATTAGATGCAGTGAGACAAACATACTTGACAAAAACTCTGTAGTTGAAGAAGAATGAAAGCAAATGACAACCTAGGCTCTGTTTTAGCAGTCATCTTTTCATTTGAGACAAAAACAATTTTATCAGTGTATTTATTTAGAACACAAACACTACATTAGAAAACAGAACTGGCTAATTAATGCTACTGGACGGGGCAAAAATGTCACTAGAAGTGCTCGGTTGTAGGACAGCCACAACAGATGAGGACGTCCAGGTGAAGGTAACGCAAATACCATGTTAGCCAGCAGAAGCCAACAAGCTAATGAATGTTATTGTATGAGGCATAAAATGTGAGTAAACTTATTTTTGAGGCCGCTGAATGCACAATCACAAATGAGGTAACCAGTAATTGTTTGAAACTTGGTGCACTACTGCTGTTCTTGTTGTTTCACAGTCCAAACAAGTGTTATTCAGCGTACTATTAAAGTTATATTACTTTTTTTTTCCCCAGAGTGTGCTCTTTCATTTTGAGAGCATGACTTCTTAAATTTACTCATTGTCTAAGACAAAGAATGTTTGTCTCATTCACACAGTACCTCATTCAGTACACAATAGCAGCTTGTCATTTGAGTAGATGCTGCCATCTTGGGGCCATACATGATAATGCAGTATTTTTTAAAGTCACTTCAGTTAACAACGTTGCAGGACCTCCAAAACTATCTAAAAAAACACCAAGAATTTATAGTTTGGAAAATATGTCAATCGACCATTTCTGAAAGTTCTTTTATATTTTGTGAGTTAAATGTGTGCATGTTTAGCTCAATTAAACATGGCTACAAGAGCAGTTACTGAGCTCTTTTTCAAAAACGTAAATTAGCCAGTTAGCTTCTGCTTGCTAATTTCGTGTATGCCTTCTAAATAAATAATGTACTAATTAAATTAATAAATTTTTGTCCTGAATGAAAAGATGACCCCTCCCTCCCACAGGTATCTAAAAATAAAAGTCTGGGTTATATTTGTCCGTAATTTCCCTTGAACTGTGCATCACTGCATGATCAGTAAAGAATAGAGTTGGGATGACTAGGGCAGGTTTCTTAATCCAGTTCTCAAGGACCCCAGAACGTGCACATTTTCCATCTCTCCCTGCTCCGCCACAAGCTGATTTGCTAATTCAGGTGTCTGTTAGGAGTTGATTGGCTGTGGTTGAGAACCCCTGGACTAGGGTAACATTAGTCATCAACTAGTCAGTGACTAAATTTGACAATGAATGAATTAAGCCAATTTCAAATCTTCATGGTGAAACTCAAATGTGACATTTATTTTAACAAATATAAGCACAAAATCACAAATACAAAAATTAGCATGAAGACAATACCTGCATTCATTTACTAGGCCTAGACCACCTGTTTGAGCTGACTAATTCACCTGCCAACATTCACACACTTTCTTCACTGAGTGAAGGGAGTATTGGCAGCTCCAGCAGGTCTAATCTTTTAAGGGTTAAATGAACTTAATAAATGGCTTTCAACTAGTCAACTAATAAAATATAGTCGACTATTAAGACTCATCGTCCCATCCCTAGTAAAGAACTGCTTGGCGGTGAGGGACGTGAGTAGTTTTGAGGTTTTAAGCCTTTAAGTGCTTAAAAACAAATCCAACAACAGCTGCACTGTGTCAGCCGCAGCCTGTAAAACGCCAGTGAAGAGTTTTTGTCTTTCATTTAGCAGATCAGCACATCTGATTCACTGTTCAGCAGCACGAGAGACAAAAAGATCATTTATCATCCTTTTCAATATACATGCACACAAAAAGAAAAGCTATCCTGATGCATATACGGAATGGGGCACACGCATGCACACATACACAAAGTGGTTATCTCAGCGAAATAAGCCATGAAAGAGCAAGATAAAAAATCCTGTTCTGAAAGCAGCAGGCAGATTAATCTCTGTAAAATACTCCGCTTGTGTGTAATTACTGAACTCAAAGTGGAGCTGGGTGATAAAACGCCCAGCACTACTGCTCAGGATGACAAGCACAAAAGTTTGTGTCTGTGTGTGCACAGACAGAAACATGCAAACTGATGCAATTCTTCATATTTTTACTGTTCTTTTCAAAAACAAAACTAGAGAGAGAGAGATAGAGAGAGGGCAAGTGGGGAATAGATTATATCTTCTAGGGATATAATCCTGTCTAATGAATGCAGTTTAACAACACATAAGTCACTGTAGACAATCAACAGCCGAGTGTCACAGTTCTGACTAAAAGCGTAACAAGGCCAGGGAAGTGAAGAACAGTGCCAGTGACTGCTTTGCCCCGGAATCAGTCTCTAAGCAACAGCAGGTCCTGACAGGAGACACACATCCCCGTGGGAACTCATTTGGTGTGTGAGGACGTGTGTGTGTGCGCATTTAAGTGACTGCTGCCTCTGCAGGTTGGAGCTCGAGGGAGGCGGCTCCTGACCCAAGTCCGGGCACAAGGTTTGTTCCTGGGGGAGCGCTGACCATTCTGCATGCATGCGGAGATAAACACTGATTTCCATTCTGCTGGCGTCACCTGAAAACGCCTGGAGATGTTTATCCATAGCGTGCAGTCTCAATGAACCAAGTTTTACAATAGGTCCAGATTCAATACCCAGAATAATTGCACATTACTGCCTCGGGAATAATGTTGGGGGGGTCAGTCTTTGGAAGAGGAAAAACTGCATAAAACACTGTGAATGTTTGTGAAGGTACTGCGTGTTCTGTACTGCAGAACAGTACGTGCACAAATTATATTTCTAAGTGAAGCACAAACCTATTGTGTCTGCGGGAGAAGATGTGATTATTCACTTTGCTGCTTTCAGATAGTAAGACAAACAGTAACTATTCTTTACACATTCACCAGCAAGTACTGCTGAGATCAGCACCACCACTGGGACCAAAAGAAAAACGGGAAAAAAAAAATTATCATTTAGAACAGCTGGTTGGAGATGGGGAGAGAGGGAGGGATTGTGCATCTGTGAAATGGTGCAACTCCTTTGATGGTCCACTTTCCTCTACTTTTATCACCGCAGTAACACTTTACTACTATCTGAAGCACACACATTTCTACACACAGGTGTACCTGTACATGTTTCCCCCTCGTTTTACACTAACAAATTTGTTAATACATATGCACAGCCATCCCACAACAGTGGTGCCACCATCATGCATATGTTGTGCCACAGTGCCTTTGTGACCATTGCAAAACTTCTATACTTTTGACTGTAACTCAGTTCAATTAATTTTATTTATAAAGCACCAAATCACAGTAAAGCTGCCTCAAGGCACTTCACAGGAGTAAGGTTTAACCTTACCAACCCCCCTGAGCAAGCACACAGGAGACAGTGGTAAGGAAAAACTCCCTCTGATGATATTGAGGAAGAAACCTCAAGCAGACCAGACTCAGAGTGGTTACCCACTGCTTAGGCCATTCTAACAGTTACAAGGTTTTTACAAATAATCAGTAGTTTTGCCAAAGCTTTACCAAGCTGAAGAAACAGCAAACAGAAAAAACAAACACAATAGCATTAAAAACAATATACAAATAGTGACTGGTTTGGAGGGCATCATTGTTGCCCAAGGCAGAAGGCCGCGGGCAACAATGATGGGTGACATTCCATTATGCTACCCGATAAACCAGTCACCATTTGTTTTATTATACATCTGTGTAGTTAATAAATTTATCTTTACAATTGTGTGAAAAATTTGCTAAGTCATTTCCCATTCAAAGTCAGGATTCCCCATAATGTCCTTAAGGTACCTGGATATCCCGTACCCGTAGTGAGTTCATGGTACCGTGTTTCAGCCTCTGGCCAGACTTGGAGCGCAGCAGTGGGAAGCTTCTCAAACTCCTCGGGTGAAACACCATGCAAATCGTTCCCACTGTCCTTCGCTATAAACTCCTTGAACAGTGCGGAACTTTTCTTGATACTTTTCGCGGTACTCTCACTGTCTTTCTTGGATAGAAGAGCGTTTATCCCATCAGTATCCACGGACGCAAACCTTCTGCTCCCCAGTTCATGATCGAGTGTGGCAGTGGGAAGCTTGTCGAACTCGTCGGGTGAAATGCCATACAAATCTTTCCCGTTGTCCTTCGCTAAAAACTCCTTGAACAGTACTGAACTTTTCTTGATATTTTTATTTTTTTATTTATTTAACCTTTATTAAAAATCTCTTTTGCAAGAGTGTCCTGGTCAAGACAGGCAGCAAGGTTGCATGTCAATTTATTGTATTTGTGATGGGCACTTGTTGCAGGGGTAGCCTCTGGCTGCCTGTGTTAGCTCGTTAGCATTGAGGCTAGCGGTTCTGTTGGCCGGGGAAGATCCGCTAGAACGGAGTTCAGCAGATTCCAGGAGTGGGGATCCGGGTCGCAGGGAGCTGGTGTTAGAATGGGCGCCAGAACTGGAGCCGGACGAGCGGGCAACGGAGTCAGACTGAGCACGCCCGTGCCGGGTCTGGTTCCAGCTGTGGAGACTGACGGTGCCCGGTTTGAGGACAGAGTACAGCACCGAAGTGGTTTTTGGCAGCTCGAATCCAGAGTCCGACCGTGGGGAGGAAGGGGGTGGGGCCGGTCCAGGTGGGGATAGGAGAAGAGCGAAGCGGAGGAGGAGCGACGGGGAGGTCGGTCCGCGGGGAGCCTCCGAGGGCCTGGTTGAAGCTTGTGGCGGAGTGCCCGGAGCCAGGCCCGGTGGGAGGACCCGGGGCCGGGTGGGGATCAAGATGGAGTTCGTCGACAACAAGCTGGGGCGCTACACAACTTTTAGCGGAAGAAAGACTGGCATTATGAAGACGCTCCATCCAGAGATGGGTGTGGTGTCTGTTCCAGAAACCGTCCTGTGCATCGGCAACATTTTCTGTATATTCATTTTGTGAACTGTTCTGTAATTTATGTCTGTATCATGGCCCAAGCAGAGGGTCACCCCTTTGAGTCTGGTCTGTTTGAGGTTTCCTCCTCAGAGGGAGTTTTTCCTTACCACTGTTGCTCTGGGGGTTAGTAAGGTTAGACCTTACTTGTGTGAAGTGCATTGAGGCAACTCTATTGTGATTTGGCGCTATATAAATGAAAATAAATTGAAATTGAAAATTGAACATTCCACCACACATACAGAATAAACAATTTACCAACCAATGAAAAGGTTTCAGTATGAAAGTTCAGAAACAACACATTTTTACAATCTGATTAAAAACAATCAGTTAAAACAACTACATGTCAATGTGCCAGCATCTCTATCATTTAAAAGTCCTTTAAAAGATTCTAAGGAGACCAGCTCCCTCAGTTTTAGGTCATTCTGTAAAAGGTTCCATGCAGAGGGTGCAGCAAACTGAAAGCCCTTCTTTCCCAGCTCTGACCGGACCTTTGGAACTGACAATAAAAAATGGTCGGCAGAACGAAGATGATAGGATCCAATACATTTCCGAGAAATATGCATTCGTAAGTAACCAGGAAGGTGACCAACATTTATAAATGAGTAAATACAGATGTCGAAGCCTGCGAAACGCCAAGGAGGTCCAACCAACACGAGCATAAAGAACACAGTGATGTGTAAGAGCTCTGAGGCCAGTGATGAACCTCAGAGCTCCATGATAGACAGTATCAAGAGCTCTCAGACTCTGAACTGATGAGTGTATGTACAATGCATCGCCATAGTCCAACATTGGCATAAAAGTGGCGGCAACAAGCCTCCTACAGGCTTCAAAGGACAGACAAGTCCGAATTCGAAAAAAAGCTTTTCGTGGTCCTCTCACTGTCTTTCTTGGAGAGAAGAGCATTTATCCTATGAGTATCCACGGACGGAAACCTTCTGCTCTCCGTCATGATGTCATCTGTGATGCATCACCCCTGGCACGCCAGAAACATTGTTGCCCCATTATGACAAAATTGGTCCGCAATCACTCATAATGTTGCCCAAAATGGTGCAGAATCAGTCAATAATGTGGCTATTGTTAACTCTGGATGATTTATTGTGAAAAGTATTGCAATTATTACACGCCAATCAGAACAAAGGATTTCAGTCAGATGTATAATACAGTGCATTATTAACTCTGTTTTGTTGCCAGAAACATTGACTACTGTAGTTCTAAGGGCCCTGTGACAGACTGCCTGTGAATCTTGAGCCTTATCTCTGTGTGACTGGGGCTTTACCGATTTCACAGGTTTGTGGGTTTAGTTTTTTGTAACTGTTTTTAAGGCTGTAAGGCACTTCCTGAAAATTGTTTAAATGCACTAAACAAGTATTTATTACTACTGTTGTTTTTGCCAGCCTTATATAATAATATATTCACTGTACAGCTGCATGGACTAAAGTGTCATATTTTGCCCAGGAAGCAGTCGATTATAATAAGCAGCACTAATGTACTGTGGACATAAAAATTCATCATGTACCCTCCATTTCTTTGCAGAAGATATTTTTGCCAATTCATGCAGCAGAATAAAGAAAAAAAGCTTAATCGTTCCCATCATTGTTCACCTTCTCTTCATTATCAATGCTTAACTTCCCCTTTCATTTCATTTCCTAATTCTTTCATTCCCCGGGCTTTTCTCTTCATTTTTCCCGTTATGCATTTGGCTCTGCTTTTCTTTCAGTCGTGCACGCACATGTTCACGCACCGAATGACCTTCCTGTCAAGCAGACAGATACATCTTCACACCCTCACCTCTGAAAAGTGAGCATGAGAAGATGCGTGTGCACTTAAACCTGCGCACATTTAACATGTTTGCAGCGTTGCTTCGTCCTGTTTGAATGCACGGCACTCGTACTGTGCACTCTTCGCGTTATTGATAAGTGAGGATACTGTTGTATGGCTGGGGGGCCTGGCTGCCTTTTTGTTTCTGTCTTTTGTTTTTCCTTCCAGGTGGCTTGCATTTGGGACTGAGTGGCTGTGTAGCTGAGTTTATCAGGACCTCACCCTGATCACCTGAGGCTGATCACCTGCGGCTCGTCAGGACTCACAGCTGTGGTGCATCTACATGGATTGGAACATGGTGGCATTTAAGACTGGAGTACACAGTGTGTATTTGCCAGAGACTCGACCTTGTGACCAGACGGGTGAGATCGTCGTCTCGGGAGCCATCTCATCATCAGTGGATGCAGAGAACGTCCAGGTTTGATGCATGGTCTGTGAAAGAGGAGGGGGTGAGGTCTCACGCTCGTCAGCACACTTCCTGAGGTACGTTAGATTTTGTGACTAACATTTATACAGTCAGTAAATGTGGTGTCCCTCACACCTTATTATATTGAGCTGTATGTTGGTCGTGTAATCAGCTTCCACTGCAGTGGAGTTTTGTGAACTGGATGTTCCATGCCTGCAGGGTGGGAAGCTGATTAGTAACCAAGCCAGGAAGTGTTTGCTGTTTGTGCACCTTTGAGCGTTCTCTCTGTGTGTTGAGTGTGGACTCACATAATGATTCCTTCTTTCACAGACTCGGTTTGTTGCGGCCATCTGGGGGGTGTCGGCGGGGTCCTTGGGTCCGAATTGGTTCTGGCTCCGGACCGTTAGCGCTGCTGGGAGTGCACCGCAAAACCACCACGCCAGACCGCACACTTTTATATTTATCACAGCACTGTTATGTTCATTAAATTCTGTTATCCTTTGTACCGTGCTCTGCTTATTTTATACTGGGTCCTTCAAACGCTGGTCGGTTCTCCGGGCTGCGTCCGACACATAACAGATACTGGAGACATTTTTAGTGTTTTGTCTTCACTTTTGCACCTCTGTCACACACAATCAAAAACACACTCTGTCTGAGACTGGACCTTCCTGAATGTGAACACAGAATGTTACTGACACTCTCAGGAGGGCCGACCACACGCGTGCATTAAACTCTCCAGTCACAGACTCTGTGAGGGAAGGCATTAAAATTACATGACAGGTACCATTTGCACTGACCTAAACCACAATCTGTGCTCATGGGACACACTTTCAGCCATATCAAAGAGTAAAGCTTTTGACCCTCATTTGCCTGAATGAAACCTGGACGCAAGCACGTGCACGCTCGCCGTCCTGCGTGCATGCAGTGCAGATCCTTTCTCGGTCGCACCCTATCTGGCCGAGACTCAAATTCCATTTCACGTCTGGTTTACTATTGATTTTAGCTGCACCACTATTCACCAGCTACACCCACAACACCCCCTGTGCACACACACCCTACATGCAATCTGCTCTCCTCCTCCACTTCTCTCCAGCTTCCAACTCCTCTCATCCTCTCCATTCTTCCCCATTGTCCCCCCCCCCCCCCTTTTTTAGAGCAGCTCTGCTGAGTGCGGTGTGTGAGCTCATGTATTGATCATGGAAGAGATGAATAACGAATACGATTCTTCACAAATAATTAGATATGCAAGCTGGCACATGCTAACTGTAATTAAATATGTGCATCCACATAAGGTGCGCCTGTGCGAGCCTGAGTGCTTTAACTCGCCAAACACACACCCACGCAAACTCTTACTTAGCAAAGTCATAAAGTATGCACAGAAGTGGACTGGCGCCAAAACAAGTTGTAGAGCTTTGGGGCCTCATTTCCATGTTGGAGCCAATTTTAACTAGCAGACTGACTCGTCGTTAATAATTACCAATCATGGTGATGCTCAGACACAAAGCACTGATATAAACAAGGGAAAAATTCCATCGCACATTGTATAGTTGTACTGGCATGTGAATGAAAAAAGGGCTAAAAAATGAAGTGCACAACACAAGCTCTTTCTTGCCAAGTACAATTTCACCTTTTAATGGTTTCTGTGCATTCACCTTTCACATTATTCTGTCCTTGTTGCTTTCACTCACTCCACAAACAGCAGAGCTGTTTGTCACGCTCCGATGCCTGACTCAATCCTTTCCCCAGTCCTTCACTCTTATTCTTTCATGTTTTCTGCAAAAGTGGTTCAGTGCTTAATTCTACTTAGTACTCAATTTCAGTTTTTCAATTTGTTTGATTCTTTATTAACTCTCTCCACAAACTTGTCAGCTTAACTCTGTATGCGCACGCTCATTTCCATACATAGTAAATCCTCGGCTTGACTCTACTCTGCTCACCTTTTTCAGTTTTCCCATCGGCCAAACCTGGTACTATTTCTGCTTTGTTCTCTGGCTGAGATAAAGTCACTGATGAAGCAATGGACCACCAATGATCAGGACTTGAGTGCTACCTATGCAGTTTGGGCTTCACAGATCCTTCTGTCCAATTATCAGCCTTTGAGTTCAATGGGGAACTGTAGAAAACTAAAATGTACTGAAGACATGTGAAATACTCTGGATCGGGGTGGGCAACTTGTTCCAGAAAGGGCCAAGAGGGTGCAGGTTTTCTCTGCAGCCACTGACTCCACCATGTGATTTCACTGATTAATATCACTTTGAGCAGATGGAATCAGTTAATCAGTGAAATCACCTGGTGGAGGCAGTGGCTGCAAAGAAAACCTGCACCCTCTTGGCCCTTTCTGGAACAAGTTGCCCACCGCTGCTCTGGTTGAATTCTGGAGAATGATCCTTCTATAACTGAACTGACTTAGAACACAAGTGGCCAACTATATTCCATTTCCTGAGACCGTGTTTTTTTTGAGCCATCGGTTGTTGCAACCACTTGAGACCACTCTTGATGTACATAGTTGCTTAGCTGTAACATTTCTGTCTTTGCATGTTTGATCATTCTTTGTTGTGCTTTGTTTTAGTTGTTATTTTGTTACTGGTATGACCAAAGCAATACTAAGTCTGGTCTGTGTGAGACTTTTTCCTATAACCAAAAAAAAAAAAAAGTCTGAGGGAATTTTTCCTCAACAGTAATGTGCTTGCTCAGGGGATAGACAAGTTTAGACCGTATTGTTGTGAAGTACCTCAGGGTGACTTATGTTGTGACTTGGTGCTGTACAAATAAACTGATTTGAATTAAGAGAATCACCACTAGCACTGTGCCATCACTGTGCGAGATAGAAGACAAAGACGCCTTGAACAAACCCACCATTTTAAAAATACTGTTGGGCAATTCACTGATAAGTGTGTGTCATGGTGAAGATGAGGTTGAGGCAGTTTCATGTAGTATCATGATGACAAGATACTACTATAGAGCTGCGTGTTATATCATTTCAGCAACATCATATTTAGGACTTTTATTGTGAAATGGCAGAACTGAAGAACTATGTTTCCTTTGTAGTGTACTGACTGAGAAAGAAACTCTCTGTGGTAGAGCTCAGCTTAGGGTATAACTGTGCTGAAAATGAGTTTGAACAGAAGAAAAACAGAAATGCTGAAACCCCCCCCCCCCCACCCCCCAAAAAAACCATCAACTTCAGTTCCATGGAATTACTTCAGGTAAACAACAGAGGATGTTGACCAAAAACAGGTAATTTGTTGAAAGTTCATTGCAGTCTTCCAACTCTTTTTTTTAAAGACTTTGTTGGTTTTTATCTTCTGCGTATTCATCTACAAAACAATCATGATCATTCTAGAATGAGTAATTCTTCTCAAATCGAGCTATTTGAGTTACATTTGAGAAAATCCCTGCATGTTTTCACACTGCAATATATACTGCAGAAAAAACAACTCTACAATGTCAGTTTTGTCAACATCGTGCAGACAAGGTGCTACAATCAGCAGTGGAAAAGGAAGCACCTGGCACCAACAGCAAGTAGAGTTGAGTCAAAGTGCCATCCTGTGAAAAACAGGGATGGGAATTAAATCCACTGGAATCTCATGTCTCAGACATCACGAGTTCCTCTCATCAATGCCACCATGTTTTGATGTTGCAAAAACTAATCTGTCAATACATCAGACATATCGTCATGATGCCAAACTCTGCACCTAGCAAAAAGAAAAAGGTCTGCAGTCAAGCTAAAAACCTCTGTAGAGGTACATTTTTCCAATACGGAAAACTTATCAGGACTCCATAAGGGAACTGATAAGAATCAGACCGAGAATGGCATTGATATTGAAAAAAATCTGATCAATTCCCATTCCTAGTGGAAAAGTGCCATTATCCTCTTCCCCACTTGCATTTCTCTTCTTGGCAGCTCAGAATTCACCTCACTCCTCTGTAAATCACAGACATCACCACTGGACCCTGGTTAGACAGAATTGTGACTAAACTGCCGGACAAAGAGACAACTTCAATATATTACCACTGTGCTGTCCCTACTCATCTGTAGAGGAACATGATGGAGATGGGTGAAGGGAGGGTGAGCTGGGAGGTGAAAGAGAGAGAAAGAAAGAAAGAGAGAGAGAGAGAGAGAGAGAGAGAGAGAGAGAGAGAGCAAGAGAGAGACAGAGACAGAGAGAGAGAAATCAGAGGTTGTGAGTGCCATCCCTCACTCCGAGCTGTCTGATTTACAAGCCTATTGGATTTAGACTAACATGAATCACTACTGCGCAGAAGCATTGCTCCCTGACAGAATGAATGAGACACATCAGTCTGTGTGAGACAGACAGAGCCAGAGAAAGAGGTATATTTAAACCTGTCTGAGAGGCACAAAAAGATATGGTGAATGTTCAGATTCTTTCACGTTCACAGCACTGTTAGTCCTCCTGTGATAACTAGTTTTAGTAGTCTACCCTGAAGTATCCATCTGTACCTGTGTTGCACTATTCAAGACTTACTGTACGTTAGCATTTTGGAGATGAGTCACGATGCATAATATCAGTGATTTAATAAAGATTATCCTGTGCCGATACCTTCTTAGCATTGGTCAGGTATGATCTGGATGCCTCCTTCAAAGCAAAAGCCTCCCCCTCCTCCTTTTCTGCTGCTCCCCTTTCTTGCTGTTCCTTTGCTTTTACCATCTGAAGGTAGCACACCCAGCCATTGAGGTACCACACCTGGGAGGCAAAGAGAAATAAAGGAGGGTTGAGGTGGGTCAGAAGTGATAAGGGCAGAGAGAGAGAAAAAAAAGTTCCTTTTTTGTACTAAGTAAGCTGCAACAAAGGCTCAATGCAGCACATACTCACAAAATACAGCCCCTTGAATAAGAATTTTCAGACATACAGTACCAACCGCACACATACAAGCAATTATTCATTACTCTGAGCCAAACCTGACATATATGGCACACTCATTTTTGAATGCCCACACAAATGTACGTGCACATAATGTGACTTCAACATTATTCAAGGTGTAACAAAAACCATAGCTGAACTCAGCCGCCCACATGGTGTGTACAGCCAGAGCATTTTAAGTTCTGGCCCCAAACCTGGATAAATGAGTAGAGTTGTGTCAGGAAGGGCATCTGGCATAGGTTTTGCCACATGCAGGTCACAAATCTAATTCCCATACTGACTCAGTCGAGGCCTGAGCTAACAAAGACCACAACCAATGCTGTTGTCCAACAGGGTGCTGACAGAAATTGGGCGAAGAAGGAGGTGAAGAAGAAGAGGAGGAGGAGGGTGAGGAAGAGAGCATGAGAGCATGTCTGGAGGAAGAGGGAGAGGAGGAAAGTTAGAAGTGTGGAAATGAGAGTTGGGACTTTACTAGTCATCCTGCCAACATTCAAAGGGGGAGAGTTGTATAATATGATGATGATGGTATGTGTATAAAACACCAAGTGAAATGGAAGTCATGCCATGAGCATCAGGGTGAAGTCAAACTGTTGTATCATGACGTGCATGGGAAGAGAAATGTTGTAGAGGGATGTCATAGCAAAACAATTGTTTATTTTGTGATAAAAGCATGGAATTTGGCACACATATTATAAATTAACTAATGTTTATTGTCAGATATGGAGCCATCCTGGAGCTGACCTCTAATGAGCTACAGGGGTCAATTTTTTTTTTTTTTTTTTTTTTTTTTTATTTTATATAGCGCCAAATCACAACAAACAGTTGCCCCAAGGCGCTTTATATTGTAAGGCAAGGCCATACAATAATGATGTAAAACCCCAACGGTCAAAACGACCCCCCTGTGAGCAAGCACTTGGCTACAGTGGGAAGGAAAAACTCCCTTTTAACAGGAAGAAACCTCCAGCAGAACCAGGCTCAGGGAGGGGCAGTCTTCTGCTGGGACTGGTTGGGGCTGAGGGAGAGAACCAGGAAAAAGACATGCTGTGGAGGGGAGCAGAGATCGATCACTAATGATTAAATGCAGAGTGGTGCATACAGAGCAAAAAGAGAAAGAAACAGTGCATCATGGGAACCCCCCAGCAGTCTACGTCTATAGCAGCATAACTAAGGGATGGTTCAGGGTCACCTGATCCAGCCCTAACTATAAGCTTTAGCAAAAGGAAAGTTTTAAGCCTAATCTTAAAAGTAGAGAGGGTGTCTGTCTCCCTGATCTGAATTGGGAGCTGGTTCCACAGGAGAGGAGCCTGAAAGCTGAAGGCTCTGCCTCCCATTCTACTCTTACAAACCCTAGGAACTACAAGTAAGCCTGCAGTCTGAGAGCGAAGCGCTCTATTGGGGTGATATGGTACTACGAGGTCCCTAAGATAAGATGGGACCTGATTATTCAAAACCTTATAAGTAAGAAGAAGAATTTTAAATTCTATTCTAGAATTAACAGGAAGCCAATGAAGAGAGGCCAATATGGGTGAGATATGCTCTCTCCTTCTAGTCCCCGTCAGCACTCTAGCTGCAGCATTTTGAATTAACTGAAGGCTTTTTAGGGAACTTTTAGGACAACCTGATAATAATGAATTACAATAGTCCAGCCTAGAGGAAATAAATGCATGAATTAGTTTTTCAGCATCACTCTGAGACAAGACCTTTCTGATTTTAGAGATATTGCGTAAATGCAAAAAAAGCAGTCCTACATATTTGTTTAATATGCGCTTTGAATGACATATCCTGATCAAAATGACTCCAAGATTTCTCACAGTATTACTAGAGGTCAGGGTAATGCCATCCAGAGTAAGGATCTGGTTAGACACCATGTTTCTAAGATTTGTGGGGCCAAGAACAATAACTTCAGTTTTATCTGAGTTTAAAAGCAGGAAATTAGAGGTCATCCATGTCTTTATGTCTGTAAGACAATCCTGCAGTTTAGCTAATTGGTGTGTGTCCTCTGGCTTCATGGATAGATAAAGCTGGGTATCATCTGCGTAACAATGAAAATTTAAGCAATACCGTCTAATAATACTGCCTAAGGGAAGCATATATAAAGTGAATAAAATTGGTCCTAGCACAGAACCTTGTGGAACTCCATAATTAACTTTAGTCTGTGAAGAAGATTCCCCATTTACATGAACAAATTGTAATCTATTAGACAAATATGATTCAAACCACCGCAGCGCAGTGCCTTTAATACCTATGGCATGCTCTAATCTCTGTAATAAAATTTTATGGTCAACAGTATCAAAAGCAGCACTGAGGTCTAACAGAACAAGCACAGAGATGAGTCCACTGTCCGAGGCCATAAGAAGATCATTTGTAACCTTCACTAATGCTGTTTCTGTACTATGATGAATTCTAAAACCTGACTGAAACTCTTCAAATAGACCATTCCTCTGCAGATGATCAGTTAGCTGTTTTACAACTACCCTTTCAAGAATTTTTGAGAGAAAAGCCCTGTGTAATTCAATAAAGAATTACACAAGGCTCAAAATTTAAAAATGCTCCAATCATGTTGAAAACTATACCACATTATTTGTGTGATCATAATGATTCCAAAAAGGTATAGTTTGGACTATCTATGACTGAATATTCTGGAGTTATGGGGTAAAAACAGAAAAAATGGTGACAAAGTGTTGTGTGTTGGGGGGTGTGGCTGGATATTTTGGTGTTCTTTTCTTTTCTTTGCTCTTCAGGTGGCATGGAAACTGATTTGTCTGTGGAGAAGGTGCTGGCTGAAGAGTCCTCACCCTCATCAACATCATGTGTAGCACCTGTGACTGGTGCTCACATGCAACCTTAAAGACTTTCAGCTGAAGCAATTGGCTGGCGTTCTGCATTTAAGTCATGTGTGATTCAAGCAGAACTGCCGGGAACTCGACCTTGTGATGTTCGTTTGTGAGACGCTGAGGACCGCGCCTGGGTTTGACACATCGAGCCCGTGAAGCAGGGAAGGGTGAGGACACATGCTGTCAGCACACATTAAAGGTAATTAAGTGTTTGATTAATTGTTGATAGTAACTTGGTGTTTTGTTACACAGTATACTTGAATTGTGATGAGAATTGTGCAGCTTGCTTCTCACTGCTGTGGCGTGCGGATAAGTGATTCTCCACCTGTTGTGAGAAGCTGCTCATTTGCATAAAGTTAAAAAAGATTCAGACCTGAATGTGTTGCTGATAGCGTGTGTCTTTTGAAAGATATTGTTGTAACTGCTGACTTACCTCACCTCTTCTTTGCTTCACAGAGAGTCGGTTTGTCGTGTCCACCTGGGGGGTGTTTGGCGGTGGTAGTGAGTCCAGGAGCGCCGGGCTTTGATCCTTGCGGGCGCTGGAGAGCGTGCCAACAGTCACTCCACAAGAGGGACGCTGTTTTTGTTTTTACACCTTTTATGCACAGTGGGTGTAATAAATATATTGTTTTTGGAACCGCTTTCTGGTTATTTGTAGCGCTGGGTTCCGTCTGACGCAGGTCCGCTCCTCAACCCGCGTCGACACATAACACAAAGATCAGTTTCAGTTTGTACAGGGGTCAAAAGTTAAAGTTGTTCCAATTTTGGTAAAAAGGTGATGCAAATTATTGGTTGGAATAAAAAGGATTAATAAATGGAATAGTTTTGACTGTGTTGAATGCTTGGTCTCCAAAGTAAAGGTCAAACAAGGTCAATGTCCATTGAATTCTATGACATATCACATATGATACCCCGTAACATAAGTAAGCATGACAGGTGGTGCAAACTATTCCTTTTTAAAATGCTATTAACTCAGCCAATAAATTGGAACAACTTTAACTTTTGACCCTTGTACAAACTGAAGCTGACCTTTGTAACCATTTTTGCTGTTTTTACCCCGTAACTCCATGGAATTCAGTCATAGATAGCCCAAAGTGTACCTTTTTGGAATCATTATGATCAGACAAATAGTGTGGCATAGTTTCCAGCATGATTAGAGCATTTTTAAATTTTGACCCCTATGTAATTCTTTATTGACCACTGTAGCTCATTAGAGGTCAGCTCCAGGATGGCTCCTTATCTGAAAATAAACATTAGTTAATTTATAATATGTGTGCCAAATTCCATGCTTTTATCACAAAATGAACAATTTTTATGTAAATTTTTAGCTAAGCTGCACCGCTACTGCGATCATTCACAAGGAAGAGTATGTTAAGAGTGTATTAGTTTAATAGGGCTGTTCCACAGAGTGCTGTTCCTGCTCGTTTCATCCCAAATAGGAAATCGGAGTTCGTTTTGAAGCATCACAGAAACTTCTTGATCCATCTTTTGTCAATCTTGAACAAACTTGGCATACACAGTAGTTACGGCCAACATTGGCACCAGTTTTGAAATCAGGGTGAAATTTTCAAATTTCAAAAATTCCATCATCAATTCGGCAAATTGGCACCAGTATGCGATCACTTCCGGGTGTTTGTAGTCTTAACAGTTTCAATCATGTCCATTTTTAAATGGGTAGTCCTAGTGAGTACAGTTGAAACAGGTAACAAACTGGCCGACAGTGTCACACTGCGATATTGTGAAGTAGGAAGCTGCCGACCAGGTCAGCCTCGCCGGCCTCCTGCAGAGCATCACAGCGGAGCTCTGAAAGCGGAGGTTGGTCTTGAAGTCCTGAGCGATTTCTCTCACCAGGCACTAGAAGGGCAGCTTGCGGATCAGCAGCTCGGTGCTCGAGGACCACAATGTAAATAAGCATCCGTATTGGAAGCGTTCTTGTGTTATCGGCATGTTCACTGTTGTTTCACTGGAGTGTGAAGTTCGCTGATCCACAGCAGGATTGTTTTCCACCGGCGCGGCTCCACCTGAAGCCCGAGGTGTCAGCGCAGTTCCACCGGCGCGGCTTTACCGAGGCCCGAGGCGTCAGCGCACATCCACCGGCGCGGCTCCACCTGAAGCCCGAGGTGTCAGCGCACATCCACCGGCGCGGCTCCACCTGAAGCCCGAGGCGTCAGCGCAGTTCCACCGGCGCGGCTTTACCGAGGCCCGAGGCGTCAGCGCACATCCACCGGCGCGGCTCCACCTGAAGCCCGAGGCGTCAGCGCAGTTCCACCGGCGCGGCTTTACCGAGGCCCGAGGCGTCAGCGCACATCCACCGGCGCGGCTCCACCTGAAGCCCGAGGCGTCAGCGCAGTTCCACCGGCGCGGCTTTACCGAGGCCCGAGGCACCAGCGCACATCCACCGGCGCGGCTCCACCTGAAGCCCGAGGCGCCAGCGCAGTTCCACCGGCGCGGCTTTACCGAGGCCCGAGGCGTCAGCGCACATCCACCGGCGCGGCTCCACCTGAAGCCCGAGGCGTCAGCGCAGTTCCACCGGCGCGGCTTTACCGAGGCCCGAGGCGTCAGCGCACATCCACCGGCGCGGCTCCACCTGAAGCCCGAGGCGTCAGCGCAGTTCCACCAGCGCGGCTTTACCGAGGCCCGAGGCACCAGCGCACATCCACCGGCGCGGCTCCACCTAAAGCCCGAGGCGCAAGCGCAGTTCCACAGGCGCGGCTTTACCGAGGCCCGAGGCGCCAGCGCGGAGTTATCTGACCATGGGTCCGAAGAAGGCACTGACGGCGGAGGAGGGAGACGATATCAAGAAGTCCCTGGACTTTTTGTCTGAGGAAATCTATGTGGTTAAAATGCAGCAGAAAACCATTATGGACTGGTGGAAGAAGTGAAGGCTCTCCGGATCCAGAATGCCGAGAAAGACCGGCGTCTGGTGTACCTGGAGAACCGTGTTGCGGAGTTGGAACAGTACACAAGGATGAACGACGTTATTATTACAGGAATTCATATTAAACCTCGATCCTACGCACGGGCGGTGTCAGAAGACAGCGGAGGGGAGGCCAACGAGCAGGAGGCCAGCTCAGTGGAACAACAGGTGGCTGACTTCCTGCAATCTAAAGGTATTCAAATGGACTGTAATAACATTGAAGCGTGCCACCCCCTGCCCAGGAGAGAGGATGGAGACAAGCGAGCAGTTATAATGAGGTTTGTCAACAGAAAACATAAAATGGCATTGTTAAAACAGGGACAGAAACTTAAAGGAACAAACGTATTCATCAATGAACATCTGACCAAAAGAAACGCAGACATCGCCAGGAAAGCTCGTTTCTTAAAAAAGCAGGGAAAAATTCAACAGACATGGACATCCAACTGCAAAACATTTATCAAATTGAATGGAACACCAGAACAAGCGAAGGTTATGGTAATCAGGAACATCGAGGATCTGGACAAATACGACCAATAAGGTATGAGGACACAAACACATCACAACACCATGACACAGACCAGAGGAACCTATTCATCTACTACCTATTCATCTACATCTGGAGACAAGAAGGATATAACTCAAAGGATTGCTGATCATGGAAAAGTAGAACTGAGAACATTTAAATACACAGACCACAATGTACTGGACTTGGAGCACGATATAGACCCGGACAATAATTTCTTCTCAAATATCAATGACAGTTGTTGCTATTATACAGATGAACAGTTTAATCGGATCATTAAAACGGATAACAAATTATCAATAATCCATTTCAACAAGAATATTTAAGTCAGTTTAAAAAAATATTTAACATAATTGCTATATCAGAAACATGGATCAATGAAGATAAAGGAATGGATTTTGAACTGGATGGATATGAATTTAATTGTGTAAACAGAAAGAATAAGAGTGGAGGAGGAGTGGCTGTGTATGTGGATAAGAACATGGATTATAAAATAGTAGACAATATGACAACTGTGATTGATAACTTATTAGAATGTATAACTATTGAAATATGTGAAGAAAAAAGCAAAAATGTATTAGTCAGCTGTATATATAGAGCACCAGGATCTTGTATTGAAACATTCACTGACTGTATGGGAAAAATGTTCTCAAAAACTAATCAAAAAAACTGTGTTCATTTGTGGTGACTTAAATACTGATCTGCTCAATCCAAATAAGCATAAAATAACAGATGAATTTATCAGTATAATGTACAGTATGAGTTTATATCCAAAAATCACCAGGCCAAGCAGAATTACATCCCATAGTGCTACCTTAATTGATAATATATTCAGCAATGATATTGAGAATAACACTGTGAGTGGATTATTAATCAATGACATTAGTGATCATCTACCAGTTTTCATCATTTATAATAGAAACCATCAGCGGAATCAGCCAGAGGAGAAAATAAAATACAGGCGAGTGCGGACAGAGGAAAACATGAACACACTAAAGAAGGATTTACAGGAGCAAAACTGGGAAAAGGTATACAGTGAAAGTGATGTTGATAGTGCATATGAAACTTTTTTACAAATATTTACATCATTATATGATAAAAATTGTCCAATTAAACAAGACTACAGAAAACAAAAAATCCAAGCTCGACCATGGATGACGAAAGGGTTATGAAATGCATGTAATAAGAAAAATACACTGTATAGAGAATTCATAAAACTAAAGACTAAAGAGGCAGAAAATAGATATAAGAAATACAAAAATAGATTAACTAATATTATACGGGTATGTAGGAAGGAATATTATAGTAACATATTATATAATAACAAAAACAATATTAAAGGAATATGGGATATATTAAATAGCATTATCAAAAATGGTAATAAAAAACAGAGTTACCCTCAGTATTTCATTGATAATAATGTCAAGAAGGAAAATAAGGATGAGGTAGTCAACGGTTTTAATACTTTTTGGAAATATTGGACCAAGCTTGGCAGAAAAAATTCCCGATTCCCAACCTGAGGATTGGGATAATAATCTCATAGAAAGAAATCCCTGTTCAATGTTCCTCACAGCAGTGGATGGAAAAGAAATTATAGACATTGTGAATAATTGTAAATATAAAACATCTACCGATTTAAATGAAATTGATATGGTGGTGGTAAAACAGGTCATTGAATGGATTGTAGAACCATTAACATACATCTGTAACTTATCATTTCAAACCGGTAAATTTCCCAATCAAATGAAAATAGCTAAGGTTGTGCCGCTGTATAAGACTGGGGATAGACACCACTTCACAAATTATAGACCTGTTTCTTTGCTTCCACAATTTTCCAAATTATTAGAAAAGTTATTCAATAATAGATTAGACAAATTCATAAATAAACATAAATTACTTACTGATAGTCAATATGGATTCAGAGCACATAGTTCAACATCACTTGCATTAATAGAATCAGTTGAGGAGATTACAAATGCCATAGACCACAAATTACATTCAGTTGGAATATTTATAGACCTTAAAAAGGCTTTTGATACAATCAATCATGACATATTAATCAGTAAACTTGAACAGTATGGGATTAGGGGGTTGGTGTTGCACTGGGTGAGAAGCTACTTAAGTAACAGAAAACAGTTTGTGAAGTTGGGGGAATATACATCATCATGCTTGGACAATGCTTGTGGCGTCCCACAGGGGTCAGTATTGGGTCCAAAACTGTTTCTAATTTATATAAATGATATTGTCAATGTTTCCAAAATATTAAAATTAGTATTATTTGCAGATGACAAAAGCATTTTTTGTTCAGGGGGGGATTTGCAGGAGTTACTGAGGAGGATCAGTATAGAAATGGGAAAATTGAAAATATGGTTTGACAGAAACAAATGATCATTAAACTTAAGTAAAACAAAATACATGTTATTTGGCTATTGTAATACAGACATACAGGTTCAGTTACAAATCGAGGGGGTAGATATTGAAAGGGTACATGAAAATAAGTTTCTGGGGGTGATAATAGATGATAAGATAAACTGGAAGACTCATATAAAACATATACAAAGTAAACTGTCAAGAAGCATTTCAGTTCTAAACAAAGCGAAACATATTCTGGACCACAACTCACTCCGCATTCTTTACTGCTCACTGGTTTTACCATATTTACAGTACTGTGCAGAGGTATGGGGTAATACTTATAAAGGTACAACACAATCACTATCAGTAATGCAGAAAAGAGCTATAAGAATTATTCATAATACTGGCTATAGAGATCATACAAATCCACTATTTTTACAATCCAAATTCTTAAAATTCACAGACTTGGTTCATTTTCAAACAGTACAAATTGTGTATAAAGCAATAAACAATTTACTTCCAGCAAATATTAAAAATATGTTTTTTAACAGATCAGGGGATTACAGTCTGAGGGGGAAATTTAATTTAAAGCATCAGTGGGCACGAACAACATTAAAAGGTTTCTGTATTTGTCTGTGGGGTGAGGATGTGGAACAGATTGGGAGTGGGGCTCAAGCAATGTCCAAGCATGAACCAGTTCAAACAGCGGTACAAAAATATGTTTTTTTCTAGGTATAGGGAGGAGGAAGGGTAATGAGGGTTAGGGTGTTTTTGTTTTTTGCTTCGGCTTGTAAATATATAGTATTTTGTATGTAAGTAGGTATGTGTAGGTGTATATTTATGTTTGTGTATATATATGTGTATATATATATGTATATGTGTATATATGTGTGTATATGTGTATATGTGTATGTATGTTGATATGTATGTATATGTATATATATATATATATATATATTGATATCGGTTTAGGTGTGTAGGAATCTATGTGTATATGTGGCAAAGGGTATTACTGGTTGTGGGGAAGAAGGGGTAGGGATAAATAAGCTGATGCTTCACCCTACCCCTTTTCGGACATGTTGGGTACACAGTAGGAACTTTTTTGTTGTTGTCTTTACTGATCTATCTTGTAATTGTTGTTGTATCAAATGTTCGAAATAAACAGTTTTCATTCATTCATTCATTCATTAAAACTTGTTTGACATTTGAAGCACAAGAGTGAGTTGCAAGGTATGTAGTTTATAAGCCAGCCTGATAGGAGGCAAGCCAGAGTAAGCAGTTTTCATCCCGTTTTTACACTTTTTCTGCATCGTGGGGGAATGTAATAGAACTGTGCCCTGTGGAATAGAGGTATGTCTGACAGGGTGATGAGTGTGAAGTTGGAAATTGAAGGGGTGATGATAATGTCATCGGTGCATATGTCCCACATGTAGGTTGTGAGGTGAAGGCGAAAGAAGATTTCTGGGGTGAGGAAAATGAAGTGGCAGCAAGTGTTTGCAAGCATGAAAGAGTGGTGATAGAGAGGTAATGACTAAATATGAAAGCAATGTGGCAATATGGAAGGGCAGATGGCAGTAGATTTTGCAAAAAGGACATAAATGGCTGTCTTGAGGAGCAGCACAGGGTGGTGTTTAAGAATGGAGGAAGGTGCGCATTCTATGTGGGCTGCAATCTATGTAAGAGATGCAACCCAGGGGCGGCTTGTTCATAAGGGCGATTTGGACGATAAGCACTGGAACTGTTCCAGTGCTTATCAGTGTTAGAGACCATTTGATCTGCCTCTGAATGTCACTGTCTAGTCAGGTCCCACCCATTCTCGTGCCATATCAGTCAGGTTGAAAAATCAAACCACCCATTTCGCTCACACTCTCATGTAAAATCAATTATTTTTTGACAAAAAAACTTTCAATGCATCTTCGTGCGGGTGCGCACAGCACTTTACGTGTTTACATCATCCAACGCCGTGCTCAGACCCTGAGAAAGCTCGGAGATTTTATCCTCCAGCTCGGGAAAAAATGCCTTATTCACATTCTATGCTGAATTAGGTAAGTTAGCAGCACCACACATCAACAAAAATGTCTGGTGATTTCAGCTGAGCTTTGAGGGGCTAAACATAATAATATAATAAAGAATAAACATAATCCATTATATTTATCTCCGAGGTAATTTCATGAACGCACATTTTCGTTGATGTCCGTGGGGGGGGGGGGGTCGACTCTGCTGGGTTTCAGCTATTGGTGAGTGCCAACCACGCAAACCATTTGTTAAACAGCACCAGATGAGAAGGATTTTATTTTAAAAAATTTTTAATCATGTTATCAGCACACCCACAGCCCAGCTCATTTGGTTAAAATCTCGTTAATGTTTCCTGCTGCTTAAAGAGACATGCAGGTAAAGAGAACATGCTAAATACTTTTCATACCAAATTAACTTGTTTTAATATCTATCATTGTTTTATCTCAAGTGTACTCATGCACAGTACAAAAGAAGATTGTTTTATCTCAAGTGTGGGAGTTTGTGCATTTACTGATGTTCATGTGTTTGGTTTTAATGATAATTAATTAACAGCACCAACAAGCTTACAAGTCAAAAATGTTTCTCATTCAGATTTTAATGTTCAATGGGCAGATATACAGTTGTATGCAAACGTTTGGGCACCCCTGATAATTTTAATGATTTTCCTTTATAAATCATTGGTTGTCTGGATCAGAAATTTCAGTTAAATGTATCATATAGCAGACGAACATGCTGATATTTGAGAAGTGAAATGAAGTTTCTAGTATTTACAGAAAGTGTGCAATAATTATTTAAACAAAATTGGGCAGGTGCATAAATTTGGACACCCTTGTCATTTTATTGATTTGAATATATGTAGCACTAATTATTGGAACACAAAATTGGTTTGGTAAGCTGAATGACCCTTGACTTCCTTACAGAGGTGAATCCAATCATGAGAAACGGTATTTAAGGCGGCCATTTGCAAATGTTTCCCCTCTTTGCATCTCTTCTAATGAGTGGCAACATGGGATCCTCTAAACAACTCTCAAATGACCTGAAAACAAAGATTGTTCAACATCATGGTTTAGGGGAAGGATACAAATAGCTATCTCAGAGATTTCAGCTGTCAGTTTCCAGTGTGAAGAACATAGTGAGGAAATGGAAGACCGCAGGCACAGTACTAATTAAGGCCCGAAGTGGCAGGCCAAGAAAAGCTGAAGCAAAGGATGTGAGAATAGTCATGGTCAACACACAGACCTGCTTCAAAGACCTACAACATGTTCTTGCTGCAGATAGTGTGTCTGTGCATTGTTCAACTATACAGCGCACTTTGCACAAGGAGATGCTGTATGATGCTGTAATGCAGAGGAAGCTGTTTCTGTGTACATGCCACAAACAGAGTTGCCTGAGGTATGCTAAAGCACATTAGGACAAGCCAGCTTCATTTTGAAATAACGTGCTGTGTACTGATGAAACTAAAATTGAGTTATTTGGACATAACAAGGGGCGGTATGCATGGCTGAAAAAGAACACAGCATTCCAAGAAAAACACTTGCTACCTACAGTAAAATTTGGTGGTGGTTCCATCATGCTGTGGGGCTGTGTGGCCAATGCAGGCACTGGGAATCTTGTTAAAGTTGAGGGTCACATGGATTCCAGTCAATATCAGCAAATTCTTGAGAACAATGTTCATGAATCAGTGACAAAGGTGAAGTTGCACCGGGGCTGGATCTTTCAACAAGACAACAACCCTAAACACTGCTTAAAATCTACTAAGGCATTCATGCAGAGGAACAAGTACAATGTTCTGGAATGGCCATCTCAGTCCCCAGACCTGAATATTACTGAAAATCTGTGATGTGATTTTAAGTGGGCTGTCCATGCTCGGAAACCAACAAACCTGAGATGTTTTGTAAAGAAGAATGGTCCAAAATACCTTCAACCAGAATCCAGACTCTCACTGGAAGCTATAGGAAGTGTTTAGAGGCTGCTATTTCTGCAAAAGGAGGATCTACTAAATATTGATGTATTTTTTCTGTTGGGGTACCCAAATTTATGCACCTGCCTAATTATGTTTAAAGAATTATTGCACACTTTCTGTAAGTCCTATAAACTTCATTTCACTTCTCAAATATCACTGTGTTTGTCTGCTATATGATATATTTAACTGAAATGTCTGATCCAGACAACCAATGATTTATAAAGGAAAAATTATGAAAATTATCAGAGGGGCCCAAACCTTTGCATACAACTGTAAAAATGAATTGTTTTGATCCAATATGATAACTATTAACTATACACATAACATCTCTGAAGTCCCACAATTCTGAGTGTTTTCAGATATTCTCCTGATTTAAGATGAATTCATGTCACAGCTTGTTTAACACCTCTGAGACATATGTAACAGTAATAAACCAGATCTTCTAATTTTACCTCAGAATATTAAATACAAATACACATAATTTCAAAATACATTTTGTAGCACAGTAGTAAATAATGTTTATTATGTTCG